>NC_133316.1:11956385-12109282 GCF_012295235.1 Primulina huaijiensis | reverse complement strand
TTTGTTGCTCAAAGAGGTCAAGGTTCGAGCCAAAGAGGAAAGGACCATTTTAAAGGGAAAGGCAAGTTGGAGCCAAGTCCTAAACCACCGACAGTTCCATCTGATCCTGAGAAGCCATTGTGTCCCAAATGCAGTAGACATCATCGGGGAGAGTGCAGATTTGGTACTCATACTTGTTACCGTTGTGGCACTGCAGGCCATATAGCCAAGGATTGTCCAAGAGGCTCGAGTAAAGAGAAGGTGCAGGGTCGCATCTTTACCATGACAAAGGAAGGTATAAACCATGATTCTTCTGTGATCTCTAGCACTATTTTAATTTCTGGCAGAGTAGCTACGACATTGATTGATACAGGTGCTACTCATTCTTGTATGTCTGAACTATTTTTGAGATCTTTGGGTATAGTTCCTTCTGTTATTCCCCTCCAGTTTAATGTTGTTTTGCCTTCGGGAGATGTGTTGTGCCCAACATCTATTGTGTATGCGTGCTCTGTTCAAATTGATGGGCGAGTTGTTTATGCCGACTTGATTGTTATTCCGATGGTTGCGTTTGATATTATACTTGGCATGGATTGGCTATCAACCTACCGTGCAGTGATTGATTGCATTGCTAAGACGGTGAAATTTGCAGATGATGGCAATAGGGAAGGTTTGTTCGCCAGTGCAGGTACTTCGCTGATCCTTCCTTTTATTTCGTGTCTTGAGGCTAAGAAGTTGTTGTTTAGAGGTTGTGATGGGTTTTTGGCTTCGATTGTGGATATGGATAGAATTGTGAAGTTGAATATTGATGATATTGATGTTGTGAGAGAGTTCTCTGATGTATTTGAGGATGATGTGCCGGGTTTACCGCCGGACAGAGATGTAGAGTTTGTGATTGATCTAGTTCCAGGTACGGTTCCTATTTCTAAGGCTCCGTACAGAATGGCCCCTTCAGAGATGAAAGAGTTGAAGACGCAATTGCAGGATCTATTGGATAAAGGTTTTATTCGGCCGAGTTCTTCGCCTTGGGGAGCTCCGGTTCTTTTCGTCAAGAAGAAAGATGGGTCGTTGCGGCTGTGTATTGATTATAGAGAGATCAACAAAGTGACGATTAAGAATAAGTATCCGTTGCCACGGATAGATGACCTTTTTGACCAACTGCAAGGGGCTACAGTGTTCTCGAAGATTGATTTGCGATCTGGTTATTATCAGTTGAAGGTTAGGGAGTCTGATATCCCTAAGACGGCGTTCCGGACCAGGTACGGTCACTATGAATTTCTTGTGATGTCTTTTGGTCTGACCAATGCTCCTTCAGTCTTCATGGATCTTATGAACCGTGTGTTCAAGCCGTATTTGGATAGCTTTGTCATTGTTTTTATCGATGACATTTTGATTTACTCCAAGACCAGAGAGCTTCATTCAGAGCACCTCAGAGTTGTTCTTCAGTTGCTGAGAGAGAAGAGGTTGTATGCTAAGTTGAAGAAGTGTGAGTTCTGGTTGGAGCAGATTTCTTTCTTAGGCCATGTTGTCTCGAAGGATGGTATAGCTGTTGATCCAGTGAAAATAGAGGCGATTCAGAAGTGGCCTATTCCTACCACTGTACCAGAAGTACGCAGTTTTCTTGGTTTGGCGGGTTATTATCGTCGTTTTATTTCAGACTTTTCCAAGATTGCCCTGCCGTTAACTAATCTGACGAGGAAGACTGTGAAGTTTGAGTGGTCCAATGAATGCCAAAGAGGATTCCAGGAGTTGAAAGATAAGTTGACGACAGCTCCAGTACTTGCTTTGCCCAGTGGTTCAGAGGACTTTGTTGTTTTTACCGATGCGTCGAAGAAGGGCCTCGGTGCAGTGTTGATGCAACGAGGTAAAGTTATAGCCTATGCTTCTCGCCAGTTGAAGGATTACAAGAAGAATTATCCTACGCATGATTTGGAGCTGGCAGCTGTGGTTTTCGCCCTGAAAATCTTGAGACATTATTTGTATGGCGAAAAGTGTGAAATTTTCACAGACCACAAGAGTTTATAGTATTTGTTTTCACAGAAAGAACTCAATATGCGACAGAGACGGTGGTTAGAGCTTGTTAAAGACTATGATGTGACTATTAGTTACCATCCAGGGAAGGCGAATGTTGTAGCGGATGAATTGAGCCATAAGTCGAGTTATTCTTTGAGTTCTATGATTCAGCAGCCGTTGTTGTTAGATTTGCAGCGAGAGGAGATAGCTTTGGTGGTTCCTGGAACCATTGCTCGTTTTTCAGCATTGGTTATTCGGGCTACAGTGACGGACAGGATCTGTAGAGAGCAGGCTATTGATGTTCAGTTGTTAGAATTGAGAGCTAGAGCAGAGGAGAGAGGTAATTCAGAGTTCGCGACGAATGGAGATGGTTTGGTGACATTTAGAGGCCGTATTTGCATTCCTGCTGCAGATGATATTCGGCGAGACGTCTTGACAGAGGCACATACCGCGCCATACTCGATACATACAGGTAGCACTAAGATGTATCAGGATCTTCGTAGACTCTATCGGTGGCCAGGTATGAAGAAAGATATTGCCATGTTTATTTCTCAGTGCCTAACTTGTCAGCAGGTGAAGATCGAGCACCAGAGACCTGCTGGGACATTGCAATCATTGCCGATTCCTCAATGGAAATGGGAGCACATTACGATGGATTTCGTGACTGGTCTTCCCAGAACGCAGAAAGGTTTTAACTCTATTTGGGTTATTGTTGATCGATTGACCAAGTCAGCGCATTTTCTTCCAGTCAAGACGACATATTCCATGAACCAGTATGCCGAAGAGTACATAGCAGAGATTGTTAGACTTCATGGTGTTCCTGTGTCGATCGTGTCTGATCGTGACCCTAGATTTACTTCAGAGTTTTGGAAGAGTTTTCACAGAGCTATGGGTACACGGTTAGCATTTAGTACAGCATATCACCCCCAGAGCGATGGTCAATCAGAGAGAGTTATTCAGATTTTAGAGGATATGCTCAGAGCTTGTACTATCGATTATCCTGGTAGTTGGAATTATAAATTGCCTCTTGTTGAGTTCACGTATAATAATAGCTACCAAGCGACGATTGGCATGGCACCGTATGAAGCACTTTATGGTAGGAAGTTTAGATCTCCCTTGTATTGGGATGAGATTGGTGAGAGGAAGATGCTGGGTCCAGAGTTAGTCCAACAGACTGCTGATGTTGTTGCTGTTATCCGAGAGAGAATGAAGACAGCGCAGTCGAGACAGAAGAGTTATGCCGATGTGCGTCGTTGGCCATTGCAGTTTGAGGTTGGCGATCATGTGTTCTTGAAGATAGCACCTCTTAAGGGTGTGATGCGGTTTGGCAAGAAGGGAAAGTTGAGTCCGATATTTATTGGCCCATTTGAGATCTTGGATAGAATTGGTGATCGAGCTTACAGGTTAGCCCTACCGCCAGATCTTGACAGAGTTCATAATGTTTTTCACGTCTTTATGCTCAGGAAATATATTGCGAATCCTTACCATGTTCTTCGCCACGAGCCATTGGATTTGACGCCGAATTTGACGCACCAAGAGATTCCGGTCCAGATTCTGGATCGCAAAGTTAAAGTGTTGAGGAACAAAGAGATCGGCATTGTTAAAGTCCTTTGGAGGAATCATTTGATTGAAGAAGCCACGTGGGAACCAGAGGATGAGATGAAAGAGAAGTATCCTGAGTTGTTTGTGCAGTGACGTCAATTTCGAGGACGAAATTTCCTCTAAGGAGGGGAGATTGTAATATCCAAGCCTGGTGAACGGTACGGTTTAAGATTTCGTATGTTTATGGATTATTTGGTTAAGATTAAGTTTGATTTAGATGTTAAGAGTTGTGATTATGGGTCATAGTATTGTTGGTTATTATTGTTTTGTGGTATTGTTGATATTAGTTGATGGGTAGTTGTGTTGTATCAGCGTTGCGATTCGATTTCAGTTGCATAGAGTTGTTTTGGCCGAGACTAGACCGCACCCGCGGTCTTTATTGCAGAATTTGTTGAATTACCGAAGAGACACCGCACCCACGTTGATTTGTGCAGCACACCCGCGGTCGTCATTTTCAGAAATTTGGTTGAGGTGCCGAAGGCACACCGCACCCGCGGTGAGGTAGGTAGCGCACCCGCGGTGCATGAACAGTAGAAGCGTGTTTTCGAGATTTAAGTGATATAATGCAAGAGTTGGTTCATTTTTTCTCATTTCTTCTCCCATTTTCTCGGTTATTTCTCTCAAGGGGAGGTTAGGGTTTCATTTCCTTTCTTTGATTCAAGCTACTTGTTGGATTATTGAAGTGTGGTCAAGGTTCTTGTGGGTTCTAGGAGCTAAGGTAAGCTTGTGGTATAGTTTATTCTTGGTTTTGGTGTTGGGAGAAATCATGGGTTTGTTGATGGTGTTGGTTTTATGGATTTAATGGTATGAGTTTGTGATTATTGGGTTATTGATGGTGAAAATTATGGTTTATTGTTGTAGGTTGTGTACCAAGGGTATAGATTCAAGGTTCCAAGTGTTGTAAGTGGAATTCATTTCCTTGTGCTCACATGATAATATATGTATTGTGTTTCAATGGTTTTAAAGTGATATTCCCTTCCATTTGATTCATGCTATGTATTAATACACCTTGTTGTATATTAGAGACATTCTTATGTCTCAATTATGTCAAAGGGAATACAAAAGAAAATAGAGTCTTCAAAGTGTTTGTTTTAATGCCAAAGAGAGAATTCAAATGTTTTATTGGATTGATAGATACATAGTCAGAGATTGCATGAAATTAGTTGATCAACGACCATAGGCTTATATCCCTCAGAGTTATCGATGTATATCGATGGGATATAGGTACAGAGACAGAGTTACTATATAGGTATCAATCCAACAGAGAAAAAAGAAATACCATCGTTATTGTTATTCATTCTATGATATTCATGTTTCAGAGTTGATGGTATTTAATGTTTTCAAAGCCATGTTTTCAGAGTGTGATATGTACATTGCTATGTAAGAGTTCCACTTGCTGAGTTTTATACTCATATCAGTTATTTCATGTGATGCAGATAAGAGCGACGAGCCGGGACGTTGATAGAGGCCGGAGTCATATGCATATAGAGATGGAGGAAGGAAAGATTATTTTGATAGTATTTTGGACATGATCATACAAAATGATATTTTGTATTTTGTTGTATCATTTGATCGATCATGTGTATACTTTTGATTATATATGAAAATGTATTTTTAAGCCTTCTTTCCTTCAAGAAAAATTTTAAATTCCGCTGTTATTTTATGAAATCGGGTCAGAGGGTTACAATTCCATGGCTTATTTTAAAAGTTTCATGCAGTAGGGTTTTAAGTTGCATTACGCGCTCGAACGAGGAACGAAGACCGGGGCTAATCAGGAAAAATACTTTTATTGAATAATTAATTTTAATTAATTAATATGATGTGTTTTAGGTGTGTTTTTTGAAAAGTGGGCTTTGTGTGTATTTTTACTCGTCGGGTCATATTTTTAAACGGTAAGAAAATTTTAGCGAGTCGGGAGATTTTTTGAGGGTTCGGGCAATATTTTCAAAAAGTACCCAAACGAATATTTTTCAGGAGTGTTTTTGGACTTGATGGGTTTATTTTTATGCTTAATGGGATCAAAACCCCTTTTACCCCTTAATTTTCATGTTAAAGCCCATTAGTGCTTAATTAAAATTTTTAAAACCCCATTAAGCAAACCCTAAACCTTTTTTTCACTAAGTGGCCACCCCTCACTAGGNCGTGAAGAACAGCTGCAACCAGCAGCTTTTCTCGAAACCCTCTGTAACGCCCAGACATTCGTATGCATATGATGTAAGGTAATGATTATGATTAAGTATGTTTATTATTCCTTTTATGGTTTGTTATGATGATTGTTTGGGATATGTGATGTAATGTNTCATAACTTCATTGAAACAATTTAAATTTGAAAAAATTCAATTGTATATGATAATTGCGTATTTGAGTAGGGTATGGGTATCCGATAATCCGATGGGTATGGGGATGAGGATGAAATTCAATACCCGATGGGTATGGGGATGGGTATGGGGATGAATTTAACAAATGGTTATGGGGATGGATGTATGAAATCCGACCCATACCCTACCCATTGTCATCCCGGCCCTCACCCTCCTTCAGCAGCCTCTCCCTCGTGAAAAATAGCAGCATCATGCTGCAAGTTTCGGCCCCTCCATTGTTTTCAAGCAAGCTTCCTCCCCGCTCCTCCGGTGCTTGTCCGACGCGTGTATCTTCAAGTTTGTGAGCATATACACGTTAAGGTACGCCTTGTATCATCCTTTTACTCATCATTCACAAAATGAAAGATGATATATACACACACACACACACACACATATATATATATGTGTGTGTGTCTGTGTATGAGGAACTTCTCGATCTAGCATGGAGCATCGACTTTGTACGGTTTTACATGAATTCATGCATATTTTTTTGATAACACCTCACGTTTTTTGTTATATATTGTGTAAGGGGCTGTAGATACACGCTGCTAGGGGGCTGATCACGCTAGGAATGGAGGGATATAGGAGATGGAGTCATGGCTTAGTCGAGTGGATGGGGTAGCTAGCCGAGACATGTGCGGTTAGGGCTCGTTTTGGGGTAGATCGAGAGTTTAGTGCGTACAACCGTGCATGGATCGATCCCAGCCAAGGAGCTGACCCTCTTGGGTCGTGACGGGGCTAGGAGAGGGCTGTGAGTGGCTGGACGTGACCCTCAAACGGTTCTAAGGGCATGGGGAAAGGTTTGGTCTCGGGTGGTTCGAAGGTAGGGTGGTTGGAGTTGTTGGCGCACGTCTGCGAGCTTGGGGCTTAGGGCGTGGTTGGGTCAGTCCAGGGAGAGGTCCACGGGTTGGTCTTGGTCCTATGGTGGTCTAGTTCAAGGCTAGTCCAGCTTGGAGTCGAGCTAGGGAGGAAACTCTCGAACCATGGAACATTAGGGTTTGGGGCCTAGCGCGCTGGAATTTCGAGCGACCATCGGACTTGGTTTGTGAGTCTTAAATGAACTGTAACGAGTGGTTTAGAGGCTGGTAACGTAGGTTTAAGTCGGGGAAAATTTGGTTAAGTTTCGAGTTGTTTCGGGTTAAAACCGGGACTCCGGTCCAATTTTTAAAACAAATCATTTAAGTTTTGAAACGGACTCGAGTTTACGTCTAAGAAATATTTATAAAAATATTTATGAAATTTGGTATGCTTCGGGTCGAAATTTCGAGGTCTAGCGGTAAAATGGTCATTTTGGGTTTCTAGCGGCAAAATAGTCATTTTGCACCCGAGTCAAGTTTTTAGCCCTGGCGGCGGCCCGATCACAAATTTAACATGTTTTTAAATGTTTATGTATCACGTATATGACTTTTTACGTAAATATGAAAATACGTTGCATGTTTGGTTTTAAGGAAAATTTTACGTATATGCATGATTTTATTAAGTGATGAATATGATGACACGATTTTGAAGGATGTGAGTTGGTTGTGAATAATACAATTATATGAGATATTATGAGCTGATGCCAAGGCTCAGTGGACGGGTAATGCTGTCGCTGATGTCCCCGTCGTCGGGTACCACAGTTATATGTAGATGGATCCATCGAATAGAGCTGATACGAAAGTTACAACTAATGAACTGAATTCAATTAAAATAAAATGCATACGTATATGATGATAATGTGAGACATGTTTTGACACGGTATGACTTACACAACATGTTTACGTTTACGCTTTTCAGTCCATGAAATGTATGTTGATTATAATATTTTTCACTGTTGTATGTTATGTATATGTACTTGATATATCGATACAGGTATGTGGAGTCTTTAGACTCATTAGGTGTGAATGATGCAGGTGAGCATGTTGATGAAGAGGCTGGAGGTTCCGAAGTCTGAGTCGGCAGGTTCATGTGCGCACATGAACCCGATGACCATATTTTCCGCACATCACGTTTTATGAGTTCAGAGTGACATGAACATTTTATTAGGCTTAGTTTTGACATGTTAGTTAGTTATCAGGATTTTTACTTGAATTATTGCTACGTACATTTCCGATGGCCGAGTTATCAAATTTTAAACTGCAGTATTTTATTTGTTATTTCATTACGATTATTTTTAAAAGGCATATTTTTCAGCAGTATTGTATGCATACATAAAAATGAGTTTGTCAAAAAAAAAAAAATTTTGTAGCATTTTTTAAGTAGTATATGTTGCTGTAACGCTCCGAAAATTTAAAAGTCCACGCGAACCACATGCACGCAAGTTATTAAATTCTCTTGTATTTTAATTAAATGTTTTAATTACATGAATTAATTATGTTATGCATATTTAAATGTTTAAAATATATTTTTCTACATGATTGCATTAAAATGTATTTTTAAAGGTTATTCGAGTTGCGATCGAGGAACGGAGACCGAGGGCTGAAAAACAGAAAATATTTCTATTAAATAATTGTTTTTAATTATTTAAAATATGGGTGATGCTTTTTATTATTTTTGAAAATAAGGGATTTTGAGGTGATTTGATACGCCGGGACGTAATTTTTATCGATGTTGGATTTTCAACAAAAATACAAACATTTTGGTAACCCAGCTAATAAATTCACAAACTTATTTAAGCAAAATTATTTTTAAATCTTTTTAATATTTTTAATTAAGCACTAATGGGCTATTGGGCCTAATTAACATTGTTAATGTGCTTAAGCTAACAATTAGAGTTTGATTAGGATTTTATGCAATAAATATAGTGCTAACCATTCCCCACACCCATAATATCCCACGACCCCCTTCCCCAACAAATACCGAACTCCTTGTTCCCCAAGTACACGGCACACACACCATCAAAATTTGAGGAAAATCTTCGAAGGTTTTCAAGGAAAATCAAGCCAAGGTTGTCGTCGTCGTTCTTCGCAATCGTCAACGAATAATTGTGCGTTAAAAACGCAAAGACACACCATA
Organism: Primulina huaijiensis; assembly: GCF_012295235.1. Lineage (NCBI taxonomy): Eukaryota > Viridiplantae > Streptophyta > Magnoliopsida > Lamiales > Gesneriaceae > Primulina > Primulina huaijiensis. The sequence goes on along the minus strand of NC_133316.1, from coordinate 12,100,337 downwards.
TTTCTTTCTTTCAAACATCTATCACACCATAATAATTATTTGAACATGTCTTGATAGAAAACAAGGCACACAACTTGATATTTTCGTAACTATGCCTACATGTGTATTAAACTCTTGATTTGTGGTTCCAAATTCATCTTTTTATGTGTTTAAGAGGGCTGCCATGTTAGGATTATGATCAAGGTTGTTTTCATGAAGCTTTAGGGTCCTAAAACTCAACAAAAATGCTGCAAGCCTGAATAGAACAACAAGATGGAACCACTTCTATCATGGTGATAAAAAAGGGCTCGGTTAAGGGGGAATTTGGTGCATGGCTTAGCTTGGCTGGACTAGGGCTGGGCTAGGGTCAAGTATGAGTCAGGGAAAGAGTCCTAGCCATGCTAGGACTCGAGACCAGGAGCTGGGGAGAAGTCCTAGCAAGCTAGGACTCCACCCGAGAAGCATAGGAGTGCAGGCGCTGGTAGGGGGCTTGCGCAGATGGTTAAGGAGGTCGGCCAGAGGGCTTGGGCTGGGCTAGGTTAGGTCCTTATGGTCCTAAAAGGGTGCTAGAGGGGATGGTTCAGGGCCTGGTTAGGTTTTCTAGGTCCTAGCAACAGAAACGAAGAGCCCATGCAAAGGAGGAGTCTCGGCCACTTCCTGCTACTGATGTAGTGCTTCGGTTTTTGGGGCTGGGGTTGAGTCTGTTGGTTCTAAGGATCCATGAGGGTGCCTAGAGAGGCTGGTCTGGGATGGACTCGGTGGTGGCTCGGTTTGGAGTGTTCTAGTTGGGTTAGGAGTCCTAGATATGCTAGGATACTTACCTACACACATGCATGCAATTGGGTTGAGGGGCAGAGGTGTTTTTCGAGAGCCAGAGGCTTGTTCATGGGCTTGGGGCTGGTCAGTAGGGTTCCTAGGTGGGTTGGATCGGGTTTGGCTAAAGGTGGCTTGGGCGTGGTGATAAATATAAAAATTGTATATTAATTAAATGTTTTATAATATAAATTTATAGTTTTTGTTTTATTAAATGTTTAAATATTATATGTTTAATAATAAATTGTATAAAAAATAAGTTGTTGTGTAATTATAAATTTTTATTATTTTTACAGGTTCGATAAAACAAGAATAAACTTGGCGTTGCAAATGGGATTAAGATGATTCTTGGACCTGTAGAAAGTTGATGATAATATCTACAATATTGGTGACAAGCATGAGATAAAAATCTTCTCACAATTGGGAGCAAATTAAGCAACAAACAAAGTTACCAAAGGAGTGGCAGTTTTACCATCCTCTAGTATTTTGACCATATCTCTCGAACTACTTGGTCAAATGGTTAAAATAAAATACCACAATTCAAACAACTCAATTATCCACATGTTTTATTTTATGTGGAGAAGAAAAATTGGATGAGAAGATTTTCAAAAGTGATGTGTATTAACATATAATTTCTTGGAACACCAATGAAGACTTATGTGTAAAAAATAATTTTTTATTTGTGGTTGTCTCCCCAAATTTGGCTATAAATAGGGGTGCATTGTAATGCATTGAGATATCCCTCATTCTATGAACAAATCTTTTAGTTCATAATATTTCTCTCTTTATTTTTCCTTTATTTCATCATTTAAAAATAATTAGCATGTTAATTTCATATTCAAAGTTTTATACTTTGAATAATGAGTAGCTAACTTCCCAAGGTTGAGATGAAAAGGTGAAGCTCTTGGTATGATAATAAGGTTATTAAAAGGCATTAATCTATGTTTTATATTATTTAATCATTATTTATTGCTTATGTTATATTTATTTCTTTAAGCATTTTTATACCCTACTTATAAGTGGGAGTTTTGATTTATTGTTGCTATATGTTACACTAAATTCTTGGTACCATTTAAATGTTTGTTTGGTTTTACCAACCATTTAAAGTGGATGACTTGATTTATTATATATCAATATATCATATTATTAATTTCTTGGTATCATTTAAATGTTAGTTTGGTTTTATCAACCATTTAAAGTGGGAACCTTGATTTAGTGTTTACAAATATATATAGCACAATAAATACTTGACAACATTTATAAGTTTTGGTATATATTTTATATTTATAAAAAATAGTATATAACTTTAATATATTGGAACCATTTTATTAAGTAGATTTCAATAATGTTCATTAATGTTAACTTTATTAAAATATCAAGAGTGGATCTTCTAATCTCAACTACTTAAATTAAAATTTGAACAATTAAAAATTACCAATTAAAGATTCAAACAATTAAAAGAAAAACAAAAACAAAAACAAAAACAAAAACAAAAAGACATTGTAGTGGACTTGTAATTACCGTAGCTTCCCTGTGGATACGATATCGGACTCAACGAATTATATTACTTGCGGACAACCTGCTATTGGGAGTGCAACAATCAAAGTCACAATAAGTTTTTGGCGCCGTTGCCGGGGAAGTATAATTTAATTTCAAGTCTATTTAATTTTCTTTCTTTAAATTTTTTTATTGTTTTTGTGTGTTTTTCTTCTTTTTCTTTTGTATTTGCATGAGCATTATTTGTTCACGTACATTTAGTGGTCGACTCATTCGAAATAACCCTTTATTTTTACAAAACATGGCGGAAAAACCCATCTAGGAAAATGAAGATGAAATTCAATCTCAACATGATCATGATTGGCGAAGAACACTTAGAGATCACATGAATTCTACACGTACTAGTGCACCTTCATGTCTAGTTTTTCCCCCTGATGCATCTCATTTCAATTTTAAGCCTGCTATTATCCAACTTTTACCCAACTTTCATGGCTTAGATTCTGAAAATCCATATATGCATTTACGAGAATTTGAAGAACTGTGCAACACATATAATGATCTAAATTGTAGCATGAACACCATTCGACTTAAGCTTTTCCTTTTTCTTTAAAAGATAAAGCTAAAACTTTGCTACAAAATCTTAGATCGGGATCCATTCGAACTTGGGATGAATTGCAACAACAATTTTTGAAAAAGTTTTTTCCATCTCATAGAGCAAATTCTTTCAAAAGGCAAATCATCACTTTCACTCAAAAACAAGGAGAAACTTTTTATCAGTGTTGGGATAGATATAAAGAATTGCTCGATCTTTGTCCACATCATGGTTTTGAAATTTGGATAGTTGTTTCTCAATTTTATGAAGGCTTAACACCTAAAGATAGGCAAATAGTTGAATTTATGTGTAATGGAACATTTGAAGATAACCTCGATAATCGAAAAGTTTAGACTCTTAGTTCTAGTGTTCCCATAATACACTCTTCTGCTGTGTCACTCTAATAAAATAAGTTTTATGCTGTCATTTTGTCTTCTCAATCCTAATTAAATTTGCCATCAAGATCCCTGTTTGCGAATGACGACTTAAAACGATCTATGGTGACTTAGTTCTATTTTACTATAATCTCTAATTTCGTTTTTTCTCACAATTCCCAATATTAGAAATGGATAGCCAAAATTATCATATCTTACTTTCCTTATACTATATTCAAGATGTTCAACAACTTATTATATTTCAATATTAAAATTCCAAAAGCAACCTTTCTTAAATCGTTGAACTCAAGGTATGCTAAGTCTTTAAATTTAAATATTAGCATTATGCAGTTCTACTTAAGAGATTTTAGCACCAACATTTACTAATCGACTTTTATCCTATGTAATACATTTAATAGTTAAACCTTATCTCAACCCCCATAATAATATTAGTCTAAGATCCTTGAATCGAATATTTATCTTATGGCACCTTGCACCCAAGTAACGTAAATTGACTATATACAAGTACATCACAAATATAAAATTGTTGCAAATCTTAAATTTCACCCAAAATTTTCATATAAACATTTATCTCATAAACTTGTAATTCAAACTTACAGAACCCAAATAGCCTTAGATAACATAATTCCAACACACATATCCACTTAATCCCCAGTTTCTTAATGACTTTTAAAAAATTTCTCGATTTTTACTTTCTCTTACTTTTATTGACTCGAGTTTATCCCAAATCATCATATAATCTTAAATTTGACTTCTAATATTTTTTTTAGACGTAAACCCGAGCATTTCGATTTAATTACTTAATAACTAAACCATAAGGCGTTTTTAACCCGAATAATTTCAAAACTTAATATTTTCTTCTCAAATTTTAAACATAAACTTTTCATCCCTAAGCTTAAATAATCGATCAACTTTACCTTAAATTGTCCTCACTGTAAATTCTTAATTTTCCACAATATTATTCCACTAACGCTTAGATTTTCAAATCCAATATTGATTCATCTTACAATGCCTTTGATTACCATTCGTTATAGAGTTATAACCATGATATTTCAAGGTTCTAAATATCTCTTGAAGCCTAAATCTTCAAAAATTCATGTCATTTGAACCATTCAATTCTCACTTATTGCTAAACTAGTCCCCAAATTTCTTAACAATTGCAAGATAAATTCCTAATTTCCTCAAAAATTCACCATTTCACCATAAATAATTTTCAAAAATTGTATTTCCATCCCCGAAGATTTAGAATTCTTACCATTTAGTCCCAATAGTTCCGACGATATGTATTTACCATCATGAATTTCGCATTCTATCAATTTGGACCCTAAACTTTCAGAAATCATTGTTTTAACCCCTAGAATTCCAGAAATTACGAAAACAGCCCCTATTTACCTAGGATTTGCAAAACAGCCCCTAGACTTTTTAAAATTTGCAACTTAGTCCCTGAATTTTCGAAAATTCCAGGCTTTACCCTAGAAATTTCGATTATCGCAAATTCAGTCCTGGACTTTTAATTATTTCGGATTAGTCCTTGAAACCTTGGCCAAGTACAATTAGGCCCTCCAAGTTTTCGAATTTTGCAAGTTGGCCCCTAGGTTTTCAAAAAGTGCCACACATGCCCTCAAATTCTTAACAATTGAAAAAAAATTCATACTTTCCTCAAGGATTACCCAATTGGTCCTAAATTTTGAAAATTCTACAATTAATCCATAAGTTATTAGCATTCTTAATTCCCTTCTATAGGTTTCCTGTAACAAAAATTTCAATAATTTTAAGAACGGGGCAATTGAGTATCTCGATTCATTTGCTGAAAATGCTCAAAATTGGGACACTATAGGTACAATCGAACCATCAAACAAGATTCAATCTCCCACATCTGGTGGAGGTATGTATACCCTCAAAGATGAACATGATCTGCAAGCTAGATTTACCTTTTTGGCAAGAAAAGTTGAAGCACTTGAATTGAAAAAGAATGGTCAATTAAAATCTGTTCAAGAAATTGCGTGTCACATCTGTGATACAAGTGATCATTCTACAAAAGATTGTCCTACTTTGCCCTCTTTTAAAGAATGTCTCCATGAACAAGCCAATGTTTTGAACAATTTCAAAAGGCCAAATTTTGAACCATTTTCTCAAAATTACAATCCAGGTTGACGAAATCATCCAAATTTTAGTTGGAGGAATGATAATGCTGCACAATTTTCACAACCACATTTCCAAAATCAACAAAATTTTCAAAATTATGCACCTTATGTTCCTCCACCTAAAAGGAACTTGGAAGATATATTGAATTTTTTCAGTGCAAAGCAAGAGTCTATCAATACTCAAACTGCTCAAACCATGACAGATTTGAAAGATACTCTTGCTAAATTTGCATCTACACTTAATGTTCATGAAAAAGGTAAGTTTCCTTCACAACCACAGCCTAATCCCAAGGATCATCATTCACAAACCGGAACTTCTGGAACTCAACCGATGGATCAGGTAAAATCTGTTATTAACCTTCGCAGTGGTAAGATAGTGGAAAATTCCATTCTTGAACCTTGTGAAAATGATGATAAATCAACTCCAAATGGTAAGGAAGTGGAACCCATAACTTGTGAAAAGAGGATCAACAGATAGTGTCACCACCATTCCCTCATGCATTGAAAAATACAAAAAAATCAAATTTGAATTCTGATATATACGATATTTTTAAACAAGTAAAAGTTAATATTCCTTTATTAGATGCAATAAAGCAGGTACCATCATATGCCAAATTTTTGAAAGACTTGTGCACCATGAAAAGAAAATTGAATGTGAAAAAGAAAATATTTTTAGCTGAACAAGTAAGTGCAATTATTCAAAATAATAATAATTTGAAATACAAAGACCCTGGTTGTCCTACTATTTCATGTATTATTGGAGAACGAAAGATTAAAAAAGCCTTGCTTGATCTTGGAGCTAGTGTGAATTTACTTCCATATTCAGTTTATCAAGAACTCAATCTAGGTGAGTTAAAATCTACTTCGGTAACACTTTTACTTGCCGATAGATCTGTTAAAGTGCCAAGAGGTATGGTAGAAGACGTGTTGGTCCAAGTTGATAACTTTGTATATCATGTCGATTTCATAGTTTTAGATACACAACCTATCTAAGCTTGTAATGCAATTCCTGTAATTTTGGGTCGTCCATTTTTAGCAACTTCTAATACTCTTCTAAATTGCAGGAATAGAATAATGAAGTTGTCATTTGGTAACATGACCTTGGAGCTTAATGTTTTTAATCTTTGTAAGCAACCACATGACAAAGGAGATGAAAGTGAAGATGAAAATCTTATTGAAACTCTTGTGGAAGAAAACATTCAAGAAGGGAGTACTCGTGACCAATTAGATATTTGTTCAATTGATACTGTTAAAAAAATATTGAAATTGATCTTGATGATTTTATCAGGTATCACTCATTACCAGGATCAGAGAAAGAATTTGAGGCAAAATATGAGAACAAAGATGAACCACCCATATTGGAGTTAAAACCTTTGCCAGAAGAATTAAAGTATGCATTTCTTGGAGAAGATGAAACATATCCGGTGGTAATTTCTTCCCAACTAGCAAGTGATCAAGAAGGTAAATTAGTTGATATGCTTAAAAGACATAAAAATGCAAGTGGTTGGACATTAAAAGATCTCAAGGGCATTAATCCACTAATTTGCAATCACAAAATTCATTTAGAAGAAAATGCTAAAACATCTCAACAACCACAAAGGAGATTAAATCCGCACATGAAAGATGTTGTGAAAACTGAAGTTCTCAAACTACTTGATGTTGGAATTATCTATCCTATTTCTGCTAGTAAGTGGGTAAGTCCAACACAAGTAGTTCCAAAAAAATCTGGCATCACAGTGATAAAAAAATGAAAAGGTGAATTGTTAACAAGTCGAGTCCCATCTAGTTGGCGTATGTGTATTGATTACAGAAAATTAAATGATGCCACTAGAAAAGATCATTTTCCATTACCATTTTTGGATCAAATTTTAGAAAGAGTGGCAGGTCATCCCTACTACTGTTTTCTTGATGGATATTCAGGTTGTTATCAAATTCCCAATGCACTTGAAGATCAAGAAAAAACTACATTCACATGTCATTTTGGAACATTTGCATTCAGAAGGATGCCATTTGGTTTATGCAATGCCCCAGCAACATTTCAAAGATGTATGCTAAGCATTTTTAGCTACATGGTTGAAAATTGTTTGGAGATTTTGCATTGATGATTTAACTATTTTTGGGAGTATATTTGATAATTGTCTTGAAAATTTAGAAAAAGTTTTAAAAAGATGTGAGGAAAAAGGTCTTATTTTAAATTGGAAAAAATGTCATTACATGATTAATTCTGAGATTGTTTTGGGACATATTGTGTCATCTCATGGAATTGAAGTTGATAAAGAAAAAGTTGATGCCATTGCCAATTTACCACCTCCAAAAACCATTAAAGAAATTCGTTCATTTTTGGGACATGCTGGATTTTATAGGAGGTTTATAAAGGACTTTAGTTTAATCTCTAAACTCATTGGTAACCTCTTAACAAAAGACACTGTATTTGAGTGGACTCAAGAATGCCAAAATGCTTTTGATAAAATCATTCGACATTTAACATCAGCTCCTATCATACAACCTCCTGATTGGTCTTTACCATTTGAAATCATGTGCGTTGCGAGTGATTATGCAGTCGGTGCAGTATTGGGTCAAAGAAGAAACGGTAAGCCTTATGTGATATATTATGCCAGTAGAACTTTAAACAATGCTCAAATGAATTATTCCACAAATGAAACAGAACTACTTGCTGTAATATTTGCATTAGATAAATTTCGTTCTTATATGATTGGATCAACGACTATTGTGTTTACTGATCATTCTGCTATTAGATATTTGTTGACCAAACAGGATGCAAAGCCACGACTGATACGATGGATTTTGTTGCTCCAAGAATTTGACATTGTGATCAAAGATAAAAAGGAACCGAGAATGCTGTAGCCGATCATTTATCGAGACTAGTAACGGGATCATCTTATGAAATGACACCAATTAACGATAATTTTCCTGATGAACATCTATTTTCAGTTACTACTACACCTTGGTTTGCTAACATAGTAAATTTTCTTGTGACAGGAAAACTGCCACCGCAATGGAGTTCTCAAGATAAAAGAAAATTTTTGAATGAGGTAAAAAACTTTTATTGGGATGATCCGTATCTGTTCCAAGTATTGTCCGGATCAAATCTTTCGGCGTTGCATACCCGACAATGAGGTAAGTAGTTTCATTAAATTTTGTCATTCAGAGGCATGCGGAGGACATTTTTCTTCAAAGAAAACTGCTGCAAAAATCTTGCAGTGTGGATTTTATTGACGCACTTTGTTTAAAGATACCCACGAAATCTGCAAGATCTGTGAAAATTGTCAAAAATTGGGTGCGATTTCAAAAAGAAACATGATGCCTTTGAATCCTATCATTGAAATTGAAATCTTTGACTGTTGGGGAATTGATTTTATGGGACCTTTTCCACCATCGTTTGGATACTTGTATATTTTAGTTGCAGTTGATTATGTTTCCAAATGGATAGAGGCAATTTCATGTCGAACAAATGATCATAAAATCGTCATCAAATTTTTAAAAGAAAATATTTTTAGTAGATTTGGAATTCCTCGAGCCATGATAAGTGATGGGGGAACTCACTTTGTTAATAAACCATTTGCTTCGTTGATGAAAAAATATGGTATTACTCATAAAGTAACTACTCCTTATTATCCTCAAACAAATGGACAAGTTGAATTAGCTAATAGGGAGATAAAGCAAATTTCGGAAAAAACTGTTAACCCAAATAGAAAAGATTGGTCTCTGCGACTTAATGATGCACTTTGGGCATATCGAGCAGCTTTTAAAACATCATTGAATATGTTTCCCTATAGGTTGGTTTACGAAAAACATTGTCATTTGCCTGTGGAATTGGAACATAAAGCTTATTGGGCGATCAAAACTTTTAATTCAAGCATCGATGATGCCAACAAATTGCGCAAATTGCAACTTAATGAACTTGATGAACTCAGAAATGACGTGTATGAGAATTCAAGGATTTATAAAGCAAAAATCAAATCATTTCATGATAAAACAATTCTTAGAAAATCTTTTGAGATTGGTAAAAAAGTTTTTCTTTATAATTCGCGACTTCACATATTCCCATGAAAATTACGATCAAGATGGACAGGTCCATATGTTGTAAAACATGTGTATCTTTATGGAGCTGTGGACATTGAAAATCCTAAAAATGGTGATGTTTTTAAAGTAAATGGACAAAGGCTTAAACCATTTTTAGAAAATGAAATCTTTAAAGAAGAGTTTATTTCCCTTTCCGATCCTTGATTTTTTGTATTGCAATTAATTTTGTTTTTTTTATTTCAGGTTTCCTTAATCTTTTTATTTTTCCGGTTAAATGGCGGATAACGGTACTCCGTGGCTCTCATAGTCGGTTTAATCAGTTTTCCGCAATTGCTGATACAAAAAAAAAAATCATTTCTTTCCTTTTTAAAATGGATGAAATTCTCTCAAAAATTTGTAAATATTTTCCCTCTGTTTCTGAAAATGTTCTAAGAAAAATTTATGCAGGTAGGTGTGAAAGATTGAGATTGTTAATGCGAAAAGGAATTCAAGAATATATTCGTCTTGTAATAGAAGCTAAGGTCCGATTAGGAGAAGAAGTTCAACAGTCATTACTCATTCGGTATATGCCTGGATTAGGAAAAAGTACTTATGCAAAAAAACGAAGGGCCAAAAGTTTAGGGGGTTGTCATAAATGTGCAAGATGAACTTGTGACAAACGATGCAGATCTTTGGGATATGTTTCCAATATCAGAGAAGATAAAATTAGTTTCATTAAGAATGGGCTGAGTAAGGAGTCTTTAGATAACATCTTATTGACTCTTGAGACGCATTCTAGTGGACATGTGCATATTGAACTCCTCCGTTTATTGAAACATTTCCAAGACGAGCGTCATTTTAATAGTCTTGGGAATCCGACTAAAAAAGACCTTGTTTGCCAATTTTTAAGAAAATTGGATGGGAAGCATATCCTCGACTCATAGAAGGCGTTGAAGCCGTTTCTGCACGTAAATCTAGAGGAATATTGTGAGCCACAATCACACTACTGTTTATATGCATGTGTGTTATTATTGTTTTTAATGTTTATTCTGTTTACAACTGTGACCCATAGTTTTGTTATGATAACATATAACCCCTATAAAATCCCTCATCTTTCTCTCTATTTTCGCAGACCAAAAAGAAAGTAAAAACATGGCTGGATCCTCTGCACAAACATTTAAAAATATTTGTGTATTTTGTGGGTCGAGTCCTGGAAAAAATGAAGTGTTTGTAGAAGCAGCAAATAATCTTGGTAAGATATTGGCTGAGAGAAAAATTCATTTGGTATATGGGGGAGGTAATGTTGGGTTAATGGGATCTGTTTCAACATCTGCACATCTTGTAGGTAGTCAGATTTTGGGTATTATTCCTACAACTTTAGCTGAAGGAAATATTACAGGTTTTAAGATTGGGGAGGAATTAAAAGTTTCTTCAATGTATGAAAGAATCACCAAAATGATTGAAAATTCTGATGCTTTTATCGCATTACCAGGTGGTTTTGGTACATTAGAAGAAATTTTTCACACTATTTCTTGGGCACAACTTAATATCCATAGTAAACCTGTGAGCTTGTTGAATATCAATAATTATTATTACAGTTTGTTGACATTTCTTGATAAAGTTGTGGAACAAAATTTCATTTTAGAAAATTCACGAAGGATGCTCATCTCTGCTTCGACTGCCGACCAATTAATTGATGATTTGGAAGCTTTTGTTTATAAACCTGATCCGATAATAGCAAAAATCAATTGGTCGCAATCAAGCAATAAGAAAAGAAAGTTGGATCATTGATTCAAAAGTCGTGAATTGATTTGTGTTTGTTTCAGTTTGTTATCTTCAATAAAATTCAAGGTGATCTCTCTTTCATTATGTACTCTTTATTAATAGTTATTTTGACATTAGGGACAATGTCATATTCTGTTTGGGGGGAGAACAAACTTATAAAAAAAATATTAAAAAATATATTATTTTAAAATAAAACCATGTTTATTGTTTGTATCTTAGTAATTTTTGGAAAAATATCATACATTACATGTTTGAAATTTTTAAATTAGAACATGTATTAATCTATTTAAGGATGTTTAAATTTTTATTTGAAAAAATGTCAATTTTAATATTCTGATCAATATAAAAATATGATTTATGAAATCTTTTTTAGTGATTAACCATTGTGATAAAATCAGGTATTGAAGTATATGGCCCAAGATATACCTTAAAAGAGTGCCTAAAATTTTAAACTCACACATATTTTGTGAGTGAGTGGAGAGGACTGAGAAAACAGCTTTCGAGCCTTTATTGATCATGAGAGAAGCTATCTATTGTTTAGATCTTAAGTTCTTATTTTGAAAAAAAAATGATATTTCCTGAAGAAAAAAAGAGAGAAAAAAAAACAACAAGAAAGATGTTGAAGATCTATGTAATTTTTAAGTTATATGCTACGACCTATTTATCTTTCATAAAAGAAAAAAAAAGAAAGAGAGAAATTTATTGTACAAATTAAATAAATATGTGGTCAAGAAGCATAAACTTAGTCTGATTCCATGATTTTATGAAAAAAAGATCATGAAAAAATATATAATAAGAACAACTAGATTTTGAATCAATGCATTTCCTATCTTTTGATTAGTTTGGCTCGTTTATCTGTCTGCATTCTGTAAACCATTTTCCTGAGTATTTATCTGTATTCCAACTCCATGAGAGAAATCGTTCCCATAAATTGAAAAATTTATTAACCCGTGAGGATATGGAGTTGAGACTCTTACTAGGAATTTCTGAAGGCCATGTACATTTAACTACCTGAAAATATGCTTTGAATTGATCAGCTCAGATTATTTCATAAATTATAATTATGATGATCTTGATATAACTTTGACAGTTTTCAAATTTAATTTAAACACTTGGATAATTCCGATTACATTTCTATTTAAATTAATCAATATGTTTTGTATTGCTATTAACGCTTAAATTGCTAAGGACTAGCAATAAGCTGGTTGAGGGTGTGATAAATATAAAAATTGTACATTAATTAAATGTTTTATAATATAAATTAATAGTTTTTGTTTTATTATATGTTTTATAATAAATTGTATAAAAAATAAGTTGTTGTGTAATTATAAGTTTTTATTATTTTTACAGGTTCGATAAAACAAGAATAAACTTGGCGTTGCAAATGGGATTAAGATGATTCTTGGACCTGTAGAAAGTTGATGATAATATCTACAATATTGATGACAAGCATGAGATAAAAATCTTCTCACAATTGGGATCAAATTAAGCAACAAACAAAGTTACCAAAGGAGTGACAGTTTTACCTTGCTCTAGTATTTTGACCATATCTCTCAAACTACTTGGTCAAATGGTTAAAATAAAATACCACAATTCNCTTTATTTCATCATTTAAAAATAATTAGCATGTTAATTTCATATTCAAAGTTTTATACTTTGAATAATGAGTAGCTAACTTCCCAAGGTTCAGATGAAAAGGTGAAGCTCTTGGTATGATAATAAGGTTATTAAAAGGTATTAATCTATATTTTATATTATTTAATAATTATTTATTGTTTATGTTATATTTATTTCTTTAAGCATTTTTATACCCTACTTATAAGTGGGAGTTTTGATTTATTGTTGCTATATGTTACACTAAATTCTTGGTACCATTTAAATGTTTGTTTGGTTTTACCAACCATTTAAAGTGGATGACTTGATTTATTATATATCAATATATCATATTATTAATTTCTTGGTACCATTTAAATGTTAGTTTGGTTTTACCAACCATTTAAAGTGGGAACCTTGATTTAGTGTTTACAAATATATATAGCACAATAAATACTCGACAACATTTATAAGTTTTGGTATATATTTTTTACTTATAAGAAAATAGTATATAACATAATATAAATATGATTATTTAATATATTGGAACTATTTTATTAAGTGGATTTCAATAATTATCATTAATGTTAACTTTATTAAAATATCAAGAGTGGATCCTCTAATCTCAACTACTTAAATTAAAATTTGAACAATTAAAAATTACCAATTAAAGATTCAAACAATTAAAAGAAAAACAAAAACAAAAACAAAAACAAAAACAAAAAGACATTGTAGTGGACTTGTAATTATCGTAGCTTCCCCGTGGATACGATATCGGACTCACCGAATTATAGTACTTGCGGATAACCTGCTATTGGGAGTGCAACAATCAAAGTCACAACACGTGGCTCGAGTAAATTGGGAGATGGCTCGATGTGTTTGAATATGTGTGTCAAAAACGAAAAGTTAAGAACTCAAATTGGAACCATGGGTCCACGGGTGTGGTTCATGGATCACAAGGGTAGAATAAATAATAAAAATGTTATGTTTAAAATTTGGGATCAAAATAATGAATTTTGGATTTATCCGGGATTTAATCGTCACACGAAACGTTAATTAAAGAATTAATTGAAACACCTAGTTTTATGCGGAATAAAATTATGGAAAACTAGGTTTAAGCTTAAATAATTATTAAAAGTCTAAGTTTTTATTTTGGAAATTTTATATTAAGGTTTGGTTTAATTCGAGATTAAAAGGCAGTAATATGTTGTATTTAAAGAATAATTTAAAAGTACACGATTTATGCAAAATAAAAATGTGAGAAAATTCATGTAAGCTCAAATAATTATTTGGGATATTTTAGAGTCAATGAAATTAAGAAAATGTCAAAAACGTGAAATTTTACGTCCAGAGTAAAACGGTCATTTTACACCCGAAAATTAGTAAACGTCATGACAGTACCTTGAATGCTGTTTTGTGTGCTAATATGATTATTTTAAATGGTTATGGATGTTTATGAAATTTTATATGTTAAAATGATTATTTTAAATGTTTATGGAATTTTATATGTTTAGAGATTTTAATGTCAAAATGTTTATGATTTAATATGTCAAAATGTTATTTTTTAAATGTCTTGATGTTAAAATGTTATTTTTAAATGTTTATGAATTTTTAATTTGTTAAAATGTTATTTTAAAACGTTTATGGCTTTTTATGATTTTTATATGTTAAAACGTTTATTTTAAATGTTTACGGTTTTTTAATATGTTAAAATGTTTATTTTAAAATGTTTATGGATGTTTATGATTTTAATATGATAAATTATGATTTTTAAATGTTTATGGATTTTTATGATTTAATATTGACATTTAAAAGATATGTTGCATGCTTGGTTTAAAAAAAAAACGTTATATTCATGTTTAATTTTTATTAAGTGATGAGAATATGAAACGTTGAAGGAAGTGAAGTAATTGTGACTAAAGATGTTGGAGATATCGTGAGGGTTATGGTCTCAGTGGGAGCCCGACGATCGTATTTCCTTGGATACAGATACGAATACGAATACGTTAATATGTTAATATGTTGGCCAAGGCCTAGTTGACCGATGAGAGTGTTGCTGGTGTCCCCCCGCCCAGTACTGTGGTTTCTCTAGATGGATCCATCGCCCAATACAAATACGAATACGAGTCACAATTATCGATCTGAATTCAACGAAAAGAATATGATTATGAATATGAATATGTTGATACAGATATGAATATGAATACGAATATGAACATGGATATGGATATGAATATGAATATGTTTATGTTGATATGAAATTGTTTATGAATATGTTTATGAAAATGTTTATGTTTAAAGTTGATGCATCATTATGAAAATGTTTTTATTTAAAATTTACACATCTTCATAAAAAGGATATTTTAAGTACAAGTATTTTTATAGTGCATGTGATCTGTATATGTAGTACTTGCTATCAAGATTATGGTGTGTTGAGTCTTTAGACTCACTAGGTATGATTGATGCAGGTGATATTGATAATAATGTTTATGGAGGTCATGATGGTTGACTTGACTGGACGGAAGGTGCACATAACCCGATGACCGACGCTAATTTTCCGCACTAGTTATGATTTATGATTTGAAGTTATGTTAAATATATTTTATGACTTTTATTTATGTTATGAGAGGTTATATTATGGGCTATACTTTTCAAATAATATTTTTAAGTTTGATAAGATGTTTAACAATTTTATGATTTAAACTATTTTCCTTCGATTTTTAAATTTTAGTGGTTTTTTTATTTTTAAAATGGTACAAGGTATTTTCAAAGCACGTTTTAAGAAACCGAGTAGCAGACGTTTCAGTTACAAAAGGAATTTTCTGGCACCACCGACCCGTTTGCTGCTGAGGGATGGATTCGAGCACTTGTGGTGCACTTTCGTTTTCTGAATATGGGAGACTCTGACCGGGTTAGGTGTGTTACTTATATGCTTCGAGATGATGCTTCTCTTTGGTGGGAAGGAGCTGAACATGGTGTCAATCTTGCGACACTCACTTGGGAGCAATTCAAGAACATCTTCTATGAGAAGTATTTTACTACTGACGTCCGAGGAAGCTTGAAGAGGGAATTCATGACTCTCCGTCAAGGAGACACGACTATGGCTGAGTTTGTTAAGAGATTTGATAGAGGTTGTCGCTTTGTACCCCTTGTTGCTAGAGATGCTCCTGAGAAACTTAGGCACTTTATAGATGGCTTTCGACCTACTATACGTCGTGATGTGATGTTGATGCGACCGACGGATTATGCGGCTGCCACTGCCTGTGCATTTCAAGCTGAGCAAGCCTTGAGGGACATTGATTTCGAGATTCAGCGCAAGAGATAGCAAAACCAGCAGAGTTCTCAACCGAATAAGAAGCCATTTGTGGGACCTCCTAGAGCTCAAGGACAACAAAGGCCCCAAGGGCAAGTGAAGAAGCCACCACAACCTGGAGTACCAAAACCTGTAGAGGCTACTGTGAAAAGAGTGCAATCGCTTACATTTTGGCAAGTGCATGTGGTGAAATACAAGTGATTCATATGCAAAGAGGAATGACATAAAGCTGCCGATTTCCCGAAGAAGAACGGACCTACTGTGGGTAGAGCTTATGTGATGCATGTTGAGGAAGCTGAGGAGTTGCCAGACACGACTCTAATCACTTGTAACCTAGTTATTTAACGTTTTTATATTGCTTTTATTACATGAAATGTTAAATTGGTTATGAGAATTGTTTTGGGAACAAGAATAACCTAGAAGAAATTATGTTACATGCTCTACAATAGTTTGATTTAAGGGATGACATTAGAAATTATGGAATTTGAACATTAAATATGAGCCTTAATAATGCGAAGAAGATAATTAAATCCATATAAGAAAATTAAGACTAAAAAAAATTGAGAAATAATCAAGAATAAGGGCAGGCATGGAAATTTCAAATTTTATGGGGACCAAAATGCAAAAATCCGAAACTTAAAGGCTAAATTGCAAATTTAAAAAAAATCTAGGGGCTGTTTTTGCAATTTCTAAAGTCCCAAGGGTAAAATTAACAATTTCCGAAAGTTTAGGGCCCAAATTGTAGGATTCGAGATTCATGGGGGAAAAAATTCAAAATTCGAAATTTTTAAGGATGAAAAAGCTATTTTCAAAAATTTAAGGGGCTAAAATGCAATTTTTGATAGAATATTGGGATCAAGCATTAAATCTTCAAAAACATTGAGAAAATAATGATAGAAATTTCTTAGTCTTCAACACGAATAGTTTTGACGGCGTTTTCGTCGTAGGAAGGATATTCATTCTAGGTTCAGCTTCCTACGCATTGCTGGATTCGGGAGCTACACACTCATTCATATCCGAGACATTCGTCAAGCGACTCAATATTATACCCGAGGTTATGGGATTGGGCTTCAAATTTTCTATTCCTTCCGGTGATCAAAAGGTCACTTCGAGCATTATGAAGAATCTGGAGCTTCGTTTGCAAAAATATGTGGTTTGGGCAGATCTCACCGTACTCCCAATGCCTGAATTCGACATCATACTTGGCATGGATTGACTATCATTGAATGGAGCTTCGATAGATTTTCGGCAGAAGTCAGTGTCTATTCGACCGCTCAGTGGGAAATCTTTTGTCTTTGAAGCAGCGAGGAACAAGCAAAGCCACATATCATCTCAAGTATGTGCGCAAGGAAACTTATGTGTAATATCCCAAAAATTTGAAGATCCACGTGAACCACATGCATACAAGTTATCAAATTTTTTTTGTATTTTATTAAATTTTTTAATGCATTAAAGGCATGATTATTTCATGAATATGTGTTTTATTTCTTGGTTTATTAAAGTTTCGTGCATAAGGACTTTTAATAGTTTTCGCGTTCGAACGAGAAACGGAGACCGGTGATAATTAAAGAAAAATGTTTTTTATTAAATAATTAGTTTTAATTATTTAATATGAGGTGTTTTTAAATGTGATTTTTGACTTTGGGCCTTGATGGGTATTTTTACTTGCCGGGTCATATTTTTAATCGGTACGCAAAATTTAGTGAGTCGGGGGACTTTTTGAGGGTTCGGGCTAAATTTTCTAAAATGTACCAAAACGAAATATTTTACAGAAGTGTTATTGGCTTGATGGGTTTATTCTAGAGCCTAATGGTCCCAAAACCATTTTAGACGAGATTCTCGAGTTTCAGTTTATCACTAAAATGACTCGATATTCGAAGAAGCTGTGAAAATCTTCAAGTGTTTATTCAACCCCTCTTCAAACACACTTTCAGCTATTAACCGATCCTATCATAAACTTAACTTTAACATTCTCTCAAAAACCTCTCAAAACCATTATAAGTCATAAAATCTTTAAGTAATCAAAAATCATAAACTTAGTTTTATTTGCGGAAAACTAGCGACGGTCCTGGGGTTGTGTGCACCTTCAGTCCAGCAAGATAAACCATCACGACCTCCATTAACATCAATCTCATGCTCACCTGTATCCATCACACTTAGTGAGTCTATTGACTCAGCAAACCTTAATCATGATAACAAGTAATACATATACATTCACAAGCAACAATGAAAATACTTTTAATTAAAATAGCTTTTCATGAGCATAAACTTTAACATTTTCCTTTTAACATAACATATCATATTTTCTTTAAACATATACGTATATGTTTCCCTTTCTATTGAATTCAGACCCTCAATTGTAACTTTCGTATTAGCTGAAGGTTAATAGATCCATCTACGTATTACCACGGTACCGGGCGGCGGGGACATCAACGACACTCTCACTCGTCAATTGAGCATTGGCCTTACATATCATCGTATTATCGTATCATCATATCATTGCATTAGTCATAATCAATTCACATCCTTCAACTTTTCATATTTCCATCACTTGTAAAAATTCATGCATATATAAATCATTTGCTTTTAAACAAAACATGCAACATCTCTTTTAGTATCAACGTTTCATCGTAAAATTTCATAAACATTTTAACATATAATACAACATTCAAGGCACTGCCAAACGACTAACATTTTTCAGGTGTAAAATGACCGTTTTACCCCTGAAACCCTAACATTCCCAATTTATCCTTAAAACTTAAAATGACGACCCAGATCATTCCAAACTTAACGTGACACCTTCAAATACACCCATAAATATTTCTTACCAATTCTTATTTAAACTTAGACGTTCATCCCGATTTTGACTCGTATGGACTCGAAACTTAACTAAACTTTACAAAATTTGAACCAAAGCTTATTAGGACCTAACTAAACCATATATAACCCAATTCAAGCCCATTCAACCATTGGACATGCCTAAAACTACTACTAAATTTCCTGCCCTAGGTTGGTGGAACACTAGCTCACCTCAACCTCAATTCCTTCGTACCTAGACCCTGACCAACCCTCATAGGACCTAGACCGAGCCCCTTAAGACCTTCCTAGTCTAGCCCTCTCGAGCCATGCAAGAGGATGTGCATGGTTCTCTCCCTTGCGCGCGGTCGCGACTAGGGGGTGCCCTAGTCGTGCGCCCTTCCACTCCTAGCCTGTCCTGCCTTGCGTGTACCACCATGGCTCGAGGCTAGGACCCTCATGAGCCCAGCCCTTCGCCTTGAAAACACTTGCACAACCCTCTTCCTAGTTTTCCCCAAAAAATCGAACCCTTGCCCTATGATCCCAATTTTCGTTCCAGCTTAGTTCCCTTGCATCCAGCCCTTACATATGCATCTAGGGACCCTTAAACATGAAGAGAAACATCCCTTCACAAAGCCCTATGATGGCAGTCCTTTCATGCACCATTAACAAGAATTTTAAATTATAAAAACACATGTTCTAAGCATAATACGGCATAAAAACGAAAATAAATACAAGGACAACATGTTTTTCATGCAAACATGCTTCAAACATATAATATGGTGTGACAGATGAGAAAAAGAGATTAAGGCGTACGCTAAAAAAAATTTGGCGATGCGAGGAACGTTGGCGAAGATGGACCTTGTTGATTTTTCTTCAAGCTTTTCGTGAGTTTGTCTTCTCAAATTCTTGTGTGTGCGTGTGTCAAGGGGGAGGGGAGAGTCCTAGTATGATTAGGGAGTGAGGGGCGTGTGTTTTATGGGCTTTGGGGAGGGTTTGCTAGTTTTTTATTTTAATTAAAACTCATGGTACAAGCTTGGGCCCATTAGCCAAGTATAATAGGCCCATTAAGTCCATTAGTTAATTTTTAAAATATTTTGTTTAGAAAAGTTTGTGAAAATAATAGCCGAGTTCTCGAAAAGTTCATATTTTCGTCGAAAATCGAATACCGTTTAAAAGTACAACTTGTCGTATAAAAACACCTCAAAACACTTGCTTTTCGAAAATACCATATAACATATACCATATTTTAAATAATTAAAAATAATCATTTAATAAAAATATTTTTCTCTTTTTCAGCCATTGGTCTCCGTTCCTCGATCGCGTCTCGAATAACCTTTAAAACACAGTTTTATGCATTCTAACAGTAAACCTATTTTTAAACATATAATCATGCATATCATAATTAATTCATGTCATTAAAACTATTTAATTAGTCATTTTCATTTTCCATTTTTCTTAAATTTGCATGCAATTGGATTATGTCATCGTATTTTGGACCTTACAAAGAATATGTTTAGAATATACAATATACTTCCTAATGAGTTTCATGATCATACGTTGTCAAGCAGGTCTCATGGTACCTTTACTATATTCAAATGTTTTATCTTTGCAGCTTGCATGAGTACACAGATAAAATAAATACTACAATTGGATAAAATAATATAATATTATTAAAATAAAGATTGTTTTATATAAGAGTCAATAAACCTACTCTAACAATTATGTCCCCTCAGATTTATAGAGGACTTAATAATAAACCCACATGTGCAGCATAATAGAAGCCAATTTTTGAAACACCCCAGAAAACAAATACTCACAAGTGAATAAAAGTGAGAATGGTCCGCAAATCAGTCTAAATAATACAAGATTCTAGTTTTACAACCGTAATTGTTACATATTTGGGCATATATGATTCATTTTATTACCATGGTTTTTCTACCACAACGTAGTATGGGACTATGAGGATAGCTGCAGCATGTCGCCTTCTTCGGCTTCACCTCTCGGATTACAAAAATAAAGTTCCATGTAATTTCTTGATGATACAGATGTGCATCTCAGCTGTCCTAGAGAGCTTCTATTTCTAATTCAGACTGTAAAAAGAAAACTTTCGAATCACACGTCATCTGCTGAAGCCCCTTCTAATGAGGTTGAAGTTACTGGTAATGATGGTCGTAGGAGAAGATATAGAGCCGGACCCAAGAATGGAATTAGCGATAGAGGAAGCAGCCACGAGCCTTTGCCATCCCTAAAAGATCGATCATATATATCATTCTCATAACGGGGCTGGGGGCCGAATAATATTGAGTAATCGTTGAAACAGAAATCTCACCACTTTCGAGCAGTCATGTCATTGTAGACCCAGAAGGGGGCGAATGCTGATAGCAAAGAAAAATCGATTCCGGTAATATGAATCTGGATAACAAGGGTATCAGTTCAAATTATCTAATGTTCGAGAAAATTTGCATCGAAATGACCGCAAAATGATGAACCGGGGCCTAATCTAACTGGTAAATCATTCATTTGAGAACTTTAATAAAACTCATCAGTCTTCCTTTTGCCGTGCTTAATTGGTTCGCATGAACATCTTGATTTCTGACTTATTCGCAATGTGATCCTTACACAAAGCACAAGGCCAGAATCCTCATAAAGTTGCATGAGTTTGAAATTGTACATACAAAATATAATTGTATTTTGGCTAGGTGAGACCTGATTCACATGTAGACATACCACATATATATAAAATAATCAGTGCATGAAAATTCAGTTTTCCTCGATACATTTCATGTTTATCTCGGGATATTCGATCCAGTTATCCTCCTAATCTAAAAGTATCCAGCAAGAGAGAAAATACTCACAAATTTGCTTCCTCGGAAGTATTGGTAAAATTCTTTCCACACATCCCCTCCAGATAACATTGCATAAACTATGATAGCCAGCCCTGCAGTAAATGTAAGCTGACATGCAACAATTCAGGCAACATATTTCCCAAGATATTAAGAAACTCGGGTGCAAACCAAGAGACAACACAGACTACCATTTTTCCCAAGAAATTAATAAAACTGGGCATAAAAACGAAAAATAACAGATCAGAAACAACTTAAATTTTAAAATGTAACAGGATTATCATACAAAGATGATTGGTTGAGCAGAATTTTATTAGATTCGATTTTGAAGAAAAACTTCAGACATGACAGTCTACTTCATCAAGAGAGTATCGGAGCTATTTACTACATTGTAAAATCAAATGCAATGTTAACCAACTTTTTTCAGAACAATCGAAACAAATCTTAAAGTTTCAAACAATGTAAAAACCATCATGGCTATCAAAGTGTTTGCTTTCATTCGGTTGGTCGAGAGTATGAACTTCTTACCCATTATGCTAAAGACTGTTTATAAGACTTGATTGAAACATTACAAAGATTCCACATGCTAACATAAAAGAAAGATTCTCCTAGATTAAGAATCTCCTCACCCCAGCAGTCAACTTTGATTCCAAGAAATTCAGAGGCCATCTCCTTATCTCAGATTCTTCAACTTCTGGAGCTGGTGGTCTCCACAGAACAAAATAAGGGATTAAGAGATATGCACCACCAAAACATGAAAGTATGAGAAACGGCCATAGAGGAATCTTGCTTCTTGAGCTGCTGAAAACGAACAAATACCGATAGTCAATACAATACTTGTACCTTTATTCCTCGACATTGCTGTTATAATAAAAACTATAGCTAATTCGAGTAGGCAGTAGCTGTACAATAGTTCAAACATGTTTGATCATTGTTTCGCATACAGAGCAAGGAGAGAATAGGCCATCAATTCTTGCTTCCAAACAACTATTTATTCCCATGAGAAATAGATAACAGGTTTCACCAACTAATGGTGGCCCTGTTACATGATATTAACTAACAAAACCAGTGTTTTAAAAGGCGTCGTAGTCGTCCACCGCCCCGATTTTTAAAAATACAGTGCCTTTGGGCTCTGTTAAAAAAATCGATCGCTAGACTACCTAGTAGCCATCCGTCTAGGCGGCTCAAAATCCGTTTAAACAACTGCCTAACGTAATATATAGAATTTTTTTATTTTTAAATTTTTCAAAAAGATTGTTAACATAATTTTTCAATGAAGAATATGTAACGCTCCAAATTCGACGACTGTACTCACAGTACCAAGACGGGCCTTTCCAGCGTGCTTATGTACTCGCTCACACGCACCCCAGGAAACTTCCCAAGGGGTCACCCATCCTATAATTGTTCCAAGTCAAGCACGCTTAACCTTGGAGTTCTTATATAACGAGCTACCGAAAAGAAGATGCACCTTCTGATATGATTATATCAAATCTTTTAAGCCCTCCTCAACTGCACAGTCCCATACCTGCACAGTTTTGGAATTCCTCTCATTCCGGTGCGAGATCGGTTCATTCATGTTCCCTTCGCCTAGAAGCCTGCCAAGAGCCGCTCATTGTCCGTGCAAACTCGTGGCATCGGCGATCACCCTCGCCCTCTTCGGTCCGGGACATCACAAATTATGACATTGACTTTGTATTTGAATCAAATATAGAAGATTATCGGAGAAATATGGTAAAGGGTGGGTGACGGTCAGCCTAGAGCTTTTTAGAAGCCCGGACAAAAGATAAAAAAGTTTAACAAAAAATGAATCAATTCCACTCCATTCTCTAGATTTATAACAAATAAGAATGGAAGAGAAAAAAATCCCAAGAATCATGGTTTGATTAGTTTCTTTTCTTCGAAATTCTTCGAAAAGTTGCCCGGAAAAATGCTTTCCATTTTTATGAACTTGAAGAACAGAGATAGATAACCACACAACCTTGATTCTCCTACCAGCATTGGAAGAAAAGTTTTGGATAGAGTACCTTCTAGCAGTAGGAAGGAGAAGCATACTGTACACGAAAGGCCACAGTCCCATAATATACCATAAAGCTACTAAAACTTCATTCATTTTGAACCCATCATCGCCTTCCAAATTCAACAGCTTTTTCAAGAAATAAGAATCCGTCGCCTAAAATTTGTTCAAAATCAAAACATCATAGAATCAGACTGATGCCCAAAAAAAAGATGAAACAAAAACAACGCAATTGTACCGGAGTTTGGTTAGGAGCGAGGAAGAAGACATAGTACATTAGGCCACCCCAGAAAGCAAAGAGCAGAAACGACGTCGTCCAATCCCTATCCTCCCCACTCCCATTACCACCGTCCCCATTTTCAACTCCATCAACAAGATTCTCATTTTCTTCCCCCTCCGAAGAAGAAACAAGAGATGGGTCCGGTGGAATCTTAGTGTTGGATGAGCTCTGGCATGTGTGGAGGCGACCCTTTTTCTGCGGCTTCTCCCTGTGAAGAAAAGAAGAGATTCTGGAGATATTTTCGCTGTTTTTCAGATTGGAACACAGAAAGGATGAGGTTCTCGGATAAGATGGAGATTTTGAAAGAAAAGAATTGGGTTTGAATGGCAGAGTAGAGAAGTTGCAAGAGATAATATTGATACTCGCAATCATCCTCCTTCGTGTTTCTTCTTGTTGAGATACCGGAAATTTGGAAAGAGAGTGCTTTCAGAGAAGAAAATGGAAACGCTCCCAGCAGTCGATTTTTTTGTGTTCAGTCCCTAGATACTTTTTTAATATCATATTTCCACACGAAGTGTACCACATTTTGTATGACATAGTACCACAATTTTGTGGGTAGGGAGTGAACCCAAAGAAATATTTTGATTGAGGATTTTTTAACAACTTCCCCACTATTAAATTCAAGAAAATTTATGGCAAGTTAAATTTATTGATGTCAAAGTGAAAAGATTGTATTTTTGGTCAAGTAAAATTGTTTACGGTTTTGTATATTCTTCTTTTTTTTTATTATGATTTTGCTAATTAATTTTTATTTGTAGGTATAATTTTGAGTATTTATTATCAATTAACATCAAATTCTTAATACTATAAAAGTGGTTATCTTGATTTGCTGTTTTAATATGATACAATGAATACTATATCATTATACTATAATTATTAAATCCACACTTTTATAAGTGAGGGATATTATATTTATTTATGTGTGGGTATATGTATATAATTAAATTGTATGTTTATTTAGATGATAGCGTGATTCTATCGGTTGTTCTAAATAATACATATTGTTTAATTAACTTAACAACTAACTTTTACTTTCCTCATCTAACTTTTACTTTAACACAACTAACTTTTACTTTATGCATCTAACTTATTAAATCATATATTTCATTTAGACATTAACGTGGCTGTGCCGATTGTTCTAAATGAAATATAATTATTTAATTTAACATTTACTTTATGCAATTTAATATATATACAATTATATATATAACTATAGATACCATATATAAAATATCGGTTAATTCGATATTTTAATAGTGAGAACTATACTATATTATGTATGCGTTTAAATATTTAATTTTTTTTTCTTGGAACCATTATTTATAGTGGTTTCTTTTATTTACTTTTAGTTAAACAATATTACATAAACCAAGAATAAATCTTTGAGCATTGAAAAATTTATAATTTGTAAATTTCTTTTTTGCATTTTGTAATTTATAAATTAATAAATTTAAACTTAAAATAACATTTCTCTAAATCGATATTGTAATTACGAAATATATTACTTGCAGACAATCTACACTTGTGTGGATTAAAATTTAAGTAGCAGCAGCATGTTTTATGAAAATGTTTATTTAGGAAAATCGCGTTATATTTATTTATAATTATGTAATTTACGTATCAAATATGCTTAAAATGCATCTATTTTTATTATGTAGTATTCATTATTCACGGTTTATGCGTGCTAAGTCTTTAGATTCACTAGAGTTGATTGATGCAGATGACATTGTTGAGGAGGATGGAGGTGATGACAGTTGAGCAAGCTCGGACATAAGCGGTGCACGCCCGATGGTCTTGCATTTTATGAGCTTTATGCATGTTAAAACTGATTTAGTACTCTTATTTATTTTATTGTATTTTTGGTTGGGAAACAAATTATTTCTTTGGGTGTTTTAAAATATTTTATGAATGTTGATGTGAATCATTTTTACACTTCAAAATACTCAGTGTTTGAATTGTTTTTATCTTGAATTTTTAAGGTTTAATTATTGAGAATTTTCGAAAACTATATGTAAGTTTTATTGAGTTTAAAATTTAAGAAATATGGATTTAGTTAGATAGAAAAATTTTATTTTCCGCATCCTAAAACATAGGTGTTTAAATCCAATGTCTTTAGTAGTAAGTGAGCGTCGTTACAGGTACAAACAAAAAACTATATGACTTTATGTTCAGATTTTTAATCACTGATCAAAAAGGTCTTTGAATCTATTTTGTAAAAAGTGATAGCGTGTCGGTTTGAATTAAATCGGAGTCCTTTAATCAACTTGGGCTAGCGATCAGCTATGTTATTGATTTCAGTTTCTGCTTGGCTAGTGATCAGTTAAGTTATCTTTTTATTAAACACCAAAACTAAATGTTCCAAAAATTTCCCTCTTTTTGGTGGTTGATAAAATAATGTCAAAAACAAATTTTGAAGTTTATTCACATGAACTACTTCAAAGTTGACTGCCAAACTGCTTGAATAGAAAACTGACTAACGAGAAGTGTTAGAGCTAGTTGACTCTTTATCGGATTTCTTCTCTTTCTCTTCCCTCTTTTTGACAACCATCGGAGTCATGAGATGAGAGAGAAAAAAATTTAGTTGAGAACTAACTATGTCAAGCTTAGAATTGAAATTAGCCCGAACTTCCTCTATCTTGGTGCAAATCTGAAAGTTTTTGGTTTGAACTTTCCCACCAAGATGAGTAGCAGTTGCTGTTTGTGCCTTTTTTATATGATCCAATTAGCTGGATATATCAATTAAACTTTTGGAGAGATTCGACACATCTTTAAGCATCTTATCTTTAAAAAACTCTACAACTTCTTCTATGTTGAGATTGCAGCGTTTCAAAGCAGTAATACAAGAGGAAATAGCAGTCAGGCTGGGGCTGATGTGATCTAATGGCTGGGGCTTATGTGATCTAATGTTGTTTCATCAGTAAAGTCATGATCGGGAGATGATGGATTGATTGGAGACAGTTCTTTTGAAGACATACCAGCTAATTCAAGAGCCTCTCTGGTAGATTGTCCTGTCTGATCAACCATGGCAACTGTCAGATCAGGCGATTTTGATTTGTTGTGCTCGCCATTGCTATCTCAACTATTTCTTCAGTGATTTCTGTGATAAATGCAATTTCAGTAGACTCTGGTTGTAGAATGTCCTTCGGTGAGGAGATGTCTTCAACATGAACAACATAATCACACTGCTTTGAGGTAGAAGCAGAAGGAAGTGATCTGAGTGGAAAGGCATTGTCTGTATCGTCAGTTTGTTGTTGTGCAATCGATTGCACAATTTCTTCTACATTTGATAGAGAGATGGCCTCATGGATGGAGACTAGGGAGTAACTGATGGTTTGACCGGAGGAAATTCTTTTGAATCAGTTTCAGTTGGCTTTTTAGTAGCTGACTGTCCTGAAGAACTGCTTGATTTCCGACTCTTTGATGTCAGAGATTCAAACAGGTAATTATCATTTTCCCAGAACTTGACTTTCATCTGTAGTGAGACCTGATCCATATCTAGTTGACTGATTACTGTCAAGTCGTCAAACACGGTTGGGCAGAGAGAATCATAGTTGGATCTTTGTTCAGCACGCGCTGATTATAACTGTGAGAACCCGGAAATTTCGATCCGAAGCAAATAATGTAAGAAATATAAACTTAAAATTTAGCTTGATCTAAGCTCAAAAACTTTCATTCTAACTATGAACTTAAATATGAACTTAGATTTTCAGCTAACATAACTCGAGGAAGTAGCTTCAAAGCTCGAAGATTAACTCAACATGAAGCCGAGCTACAAATAACCGCATCCATTGAAGTATTGTCACTGGAGGAGTAATACCACAGCTCAAGGACTCGATCTTTCACCTCAAAGCAGCTCAACCAAGCTTGTCCTAACAAAACCAACAAGGGAGCTAAAATATGATCCAAGAGAGGGGACAAACTTATGATGCAATAAACAACCTTTGAGATAACCAAGGAAGAAGCTAAGGGACGAACTAAAGGTTAGGACAAATTAAGTATGCAAGAAATGACCGTTGAGATAATCTATGAAGGAGCTAAAGGAGGTGCTGAGAGACTAGGACACATTAATGATGCAGGAAAAGACCTTTGGTGCTTGGATTTCTTTTGACCACCATTGTGAACATAATAACTCCATTCTTGGTGACCAAGAAATCGACCAAGGGCTAGGTGGAAAGTCCTTTTTTTTCTATAAATACCATCTCAAGATTGATGGAAAAGCACACCAAAAACTCCACTCGAAAGCTCCAAGTTTCGGCCAAGAAGGAGAAAGAAAAGGGAAGAGAATTTCGTGCGGTGCAGTCAGTCAAAAATCACGTCGAAGTGCTGCCAAAATCACGCTGCAGTATTAGCATCAAGATAAACGAAGTGCTGCTTGAGTGCGATCATCAATCATCCAAGCTAAGCCAGTCTAAGTCGCACGTTTGAATCAACAGTAAGTGGCCTTTTGTTATGTACTTCGTTTGTATTTTGAAACATTGATATAAATAACGTGACATGCATGTTGGTGTGTCCTTTTTTCGAAAATAATAACCTGTTCCATTTAAAATGTATAAAACAATGCTTTGGCCTCACCCCTTAGAGGACTAACATATTGGGGACAATTTGACCATGAATATGAGATGAGTAACAATGTTGTGTTTTGTCTGTTCTGAAATGATCTGAAGTGTTTCTATTCTGTTCTGAATCATTTGATAAGTTCCGTCTTTTATTCGGTTCGTTCCCGTCTTGTTAAGATAGGAATATAAAATTTGAAAGTTTGTTAAAGAAATATTTTAAAGATTAAGTTGTATATATATCTTGGAATCGATCGACCCCCACTTGCTGAGTGTTTCCCAAAACACTCACCCTTACAAATTTCAGATAAAAATGAGGAACAACTGAATGAAGAAGAGCAGGAAGCGTTCTGGGGATGGTGATCGACAGACAAGTTTCCGGAATTTTAGACTTTATTTCCCTTTTGTTCAGTTTCCGCAATTGTAACTCTGATGTAATATTTATTTCTATTGTCATTGTAAAGACAATGTTTAAATTATGAATAGTCTGGTTTTTGGCATTTTGATACGAGGCTTAATTGTTTTCAAGTATTTGTTAAACAATGCCGGATGTCACAGACGCTTCGGATACGGGGCGTGACAATAACTTTTGAATTTCCTGAAGATCAAGAAGATATCTGCGTCGTTGAATTGCTTCTGCTATGATAACTGTCTTTACTAATTGAGAATAGCCTTTTCAAGGGCTATAAATCGTTTCGTCACCTCTTTCTTTTTCATTTTTGATGCAAAGGTGATTGTTTGAAACTCGACCTGTTCATCAAATAATTGAATTTTGTCCTCAGCAAATTCATTGACCTCATTCATCAGTAGGTCTATTTGAGTCTGAAGAGCTGAAGGAGGTATTGAGACAGAAGATTCAGTTATCACGGCTTTTCCTTTATCAGCAGTTGATGAGTAGGAGGAAAGAAGCCCAGACTGAGTGTAACGACCCGAAAATCAGACTACGTATAAGCCATGCATAATTATTACTATTTAAATTTAAAAATGATTTATGTATATATATATATATATATGAAGGGTCTAATTCATTTTGATATTTGACAAGTCATAACTATTTATTTTAAATGCAAAAGTTTAGTTTTATCTTTTCAGTTAAATACGCGAGGTCGGACCGGAGTTTGGAGATTAGAGATAAGATTAATAATAAGAAAAATATTCCTAAATTTAATCTAAGTCAAGGAATAATTTAATTTAAAGAAAAAGAATGTCTTAGGATTTATTAAATTAATTGGAGTCAAGTTAGTAAATAAATCATATTAGGTTCAATATTTAATTAAAGCTTAAATCAAAACAAGTGTGGATAAATTAATCTAGGTATAATATAGTCAAGAAATTAAACATAGCATTTAAATACTTAAATTTGAATCCATGCAAGACCATGCAAGAGTTTATAATAAATTAAATGGTTAATTTACTAAAATATATAATGGGGGTGTTTAAAACCTTAAACATTTAAAATACTAGATTTAAACAACATTGTACATGCAATATTAGTAACAATTTAGTCAACCCATAAAATATTTCAAAGGTTGATAACTCTCCAATTAAACCATTTCTAATTGGACTTCATGGTGTATTCATTTCCCCATTTTAAATCACTAATTAGTAGTAATTTCAAATACTATAATTCAAATAATTGTTCCTCAACCTATTAGTCTAGGGAATGAGCTGGAACGTGCAACAAGAATCTGGAAAAAAAAATACCCAACGGCAGCAAGGAATGAGTAGCCATTCAAATTCATTCAAAATTCCATTAACTTGTAACCTTCAACTAAATGCACATCAAGACCCATTAATCCCCACTTATAACATTCATCTTCATTACTTACATATCATACACCATAGGCTCAAAAATATCAGAAAGAATCGGCTGCTAAAATCCTGAACATGCTGCAGAAAAATAAGAAAATGAATCGGCCAACCTATGGGAGTAAGAAGCAATTCAAAACTCATTTAACTTATTGACTTGTAACCTCCCACCTTAATACATATTATGGCACCTTTAACACCTCTTGTAACCACCACCTCCATTACATAACATTTTCCCCATTCCTATGACCGAAATATCAAGAAGAAACCAGCTGCAGAAATCGTGAAAATCACAGCAGGAAACAAGAAAAGATATCCAACTCGGTTCCGTCGCGTCGTATTGTCGTTTTGATTTGTTTTCTTCAAAACAAATTCCAGGCATGTATATATTGTTTCTTTGCTCTTCAATCAAGTCCTATAAATATTTTTAAACCATTATATAACCATGATTCAAGCAAAAATCACGAAATTGACAGCAAGTTCCCAAGTAAAAATCTGCACAGATTTTCTCAACTCATTTGATTTCCAACTTCACGGTTTGAGATGTTTTGTTGATTTCAGGAGTTGCTTCGATTCCAGGCTGCCAAGGCTGCTTCTAGGCATAATTTAGAACGTGTTAGGGTGTTTTCGGTTCAGTGTTTTAAGTCCATACACACACAAACAAAGAAATTACAGCAACTTTATTCTTTAGCAGCAAAAGTGAGTCTCGGTTTTGGCTACATGAGTGGTTTAAGGGGGTGTTCGAATCTTGGCTGTCCTAGGGACGGTAGCCATGGTTGGAACACTACCTTAACATGTCTAGGATGTGATCAAATCATTTTTTTAAAGCTGGGTTCACGGATCCATAAAAATTTTACCAAAACAATTCAAGTGCATTTCGGTTCTTCATATTTCTGTGTGAGTGAGTTTCGAGTTTCTAGTGTTTGTATGGATGATGGTTGGCTCCTAGCCCGTAGCCATGGTTCATACAACACTCCATCATGTCTAGATCGAGACATGGTCAATCAAATGGCCATTGGAACGACCCAAGACAGTAAAACAAGTCAATACATCACACTACACAGAAAGTTGTATTCTCGGTTTGAGCTGTGCATTGTCTTAGGTGATGGCTTGGTTTGTGGTTGGCTTTTAGCCTTTAGAAATGGTCCAAGCCATGCCTTAGGATGTTAGTAAGAGTCCTTGGGCGGTGGTTCAAGCCCATAGTCATTAATTTCAGAATTTTTACTACAAACACACAAGCTGCTACTGCTGCCTTTTTGACAGCAGCTTTGGGTCACGGTTTTGGTGGTGGTTTGAGTTCTTGGTTGGCTTTTAGCCCATAGCCTTGGACTGGACACTACCTTAATGAGTTAGGAAAGTCGTGTTTTTGTCCGTTTGTGATTTGGTCGAGTTTAGAGGTCGTACGAGAATTTACGGTGAAAGGTGCCAAAATGACTCTCGAAAGAGTGTTTTATGGTTTTGAGTTCCATTCACCTATTTTCATGTTTTACAGTCCTTGTGCATATTTTTCAGTATGTTTGGGGTATTTTTAATCATGGTTAAACGTCGGTTTAATGTTTGTTCGGGTTGGTACATGCTATGATTAAAAATCAAGTTGTTGGTCCGAATCGTCTCGTTTTTGGTTCAATTGTCAAGTTTTGTGCAAGTTAAGATTTATTGCATGTGTCACATATTAGTAGTAAGTCGCAGCAAGCCTGGGAACGATCCAACTCATCCGGTAAAAATAAGGTTATAATTATATTACGTGCATAAAAATATAAAATGTTTATTTTTGAGATATATGCGATATGTCTTGTGGCCACCTTACGCTTATGGGTTTGGAAGTCGGTAGGCGCAACCGAGGACCTCTCCACCCGGTGACTTACGACCGGTTTATGATTATGTATGGGTACGGACATCCAGTCCAAGGGCTGTGATTGATCTCTACCGCCCAGTATACTGTGGTTTAGTCTGATCAGGCGCTTACGTTATGTTATGGGCCACTTGCTTAGAAACATTATCTCTACCAGAAAATTATGATATGACATGACAGAGCTCTATTGAGCAAAGCTTTTACGTATGATTTTCAGATATGCACGTAGTTATAATTATTCATGATACGATTTTCACCATGCGCTTTACGATACTATATTTTTACGTTGCATGCGATTTTATGATATATTTACTTGTTATTCACGATATATACATGTTGAGTCTTTAGACTCACTAGACTTGATTGTTGTAGGTACTGATGAGGTCGAGACGGAGGGCGTAGACCAGTGAGCGATCTTGTGGCAGCAGTAGTATACCCGAGGACCTCATGTTTTAATTTATGCACCTTTTATTATTCAAACTCAGTTTTAATACGTTGGATTATTTTTAAATTGTTGTTTGAAAACAATATTTGCTTCCGCTGTTATTTTAAAGTTAAAATTATTTACATGTTTATTTTATAAATTGGGCAAGTTATTTATTTATTTAGAAAATTTTTAATAATTCCGCAAAATTATGAATACGAAATACGGGCCTTTTCAGTTGGTATCAGAGCCTATGATCTTGTAAAGGGTTGTACTACTACTGCTCTCGAGAAGCTCATGAAGTCACGCCTTCGGTCTGTAAGTTTTACGTTTACGCACTTTGTTTAAAGCATGAAATATTTTAACAGCATGTTTTCATGAAATATTTTACGTTCAGATTTTGATTATGCAGTATTTATTTAAATTTAAAGAAATAATGTAATTATGCATGTTGGTTACGTTTGGAATTGGAAATGTCTAAGAATTCAAATATTGGGCTTTAGGAGAAGTTGAAAATGATTTGACTATATTAATTTTTTAGGTCAGTAGTACTGATGTCCTCCTTATGGGTCATAAGTTAATCTTGAAAATTATGAATGCTTTTGGGACTTGTAGAATTTCTAAGAAATTATTGATGGTTCTTGGTTGCTAGTCGAGTAAATTTTTGAGGATTTCATATAAGCAATAGCGATTCGAAGACTACGACAATCTTTAGGATTATAAATGTACAATTTGAGGATTTTAAGTATCTATGAAAATGTAAGATTAATTATGAGAATTTATTTAGGATGCATGCTCTACATAGTTGGATTTAAGGATTGAATTGCAGGAATTGAGAATTTTAAAGACCTAATTGTAATTACTAATAATTTGAGGACCTAAGTGCAAAACAAAATTCTAAGGGACTATTTTCGAATTTACCAAATTTTGGGGATTAAATTTTGAGTTTGAGAATTTTAAAGTTTAATGAGGTAAAGATGGAAAATTTTATGAGGACAATAATGAAAATTTCGAAGAGTTATAGGACCAAAATGTAAATTTGGAGAACTGTAATGGCCAGATTGCAATTTTCAAAATTTTTAAGGATTAAATGCGAACTTTTGAGGAACACTTGGGATTTTGAGTTTTTATAGAAATGTAAGACGTGTTATGAGAATTAATTTTGGGTTTAATAAACTTAAGGCTATTGAACCTTATGATACGGGAAATCTATAAAATGAAATTGGGAATACTGAGAACTCATGGGTAATTGTGGAATTTTCGAGATTTAGGGAAAAATTGGATGATATTCGAGGAAAGTAAGAATTAATTTTAAAATCTTAGGAAATTTGAGAACTTATCTAGTAGTAAGTGAGAATTGAACGATTTAAATGGTAGGAATTTTCGGTTATTTAGACTCGAAGGAAATATAGAATATTTAGATATTGGGATTATAATGTTATAATGAATGGTAACCAAGGACATTGTAGGATGAATCAATCTTAGGCATGAAAATTTAAGCGTTAGTGAAATCATGTTGTGGCAAATTAAGGATTTAAAGTGATGCCGATTTAAGGTAAATTTGATCGGTTAGTTAAGTTATAAGGATAAACATTGAGTTAGTAAATTTTGGGAACATAAGTTTGATGTGTCACAAGTTTTAGTCATGATCTTAACATTTAAGATTATACTTTGTGAGAATTTAAAATTTTTAGGAAAGTTGGGTACGATGATGGTTAGTATAATTGGTAGACGCACGTAAGAGGTAAGGTAGACACTTTGTCTTGAGAGATTTTGGAAGTCATTAACAAACTTGGGACTGAACGGATATGCGTATTGGAATTATTTTATTCAAAGCTATTTGGATTAGGTAAGTTTGAATTTCAAATTTATGGGATATTTGTTCATACGGAAATTTTGAGTGAAATAAAAACAAAAGGGAATTAGTTGTGTTCAATATAAGTTATCAATTGATGAATATTAAGATTTTTATCAAGTAAGGAATCTAAAAGCGTGATATGGGGATTCTAGAATTCTATGGGTTATAAGTGAAATTGATTTATTAGAGTTAGTCTAATGCTACCATGGGTTAACTTATTAAGTTTTATACGCTAGTATTAATTAAGCATTAAGGATACGTAAGGGTGCGACGTTCGCTTCAATAAGGAAAGTCCCAGGGTCTTAGGTCTCAACTTTATTCTAATTGAAAAGGAAATAGTTTAAGCATGTAATTTGTGCTAGAATAATTTTATTATTTAGGTGGAAGATCGGTATCGTATATTTTGGGTTTTATGGATTAAGACCACTCGAACTTAAGATTTGCAACAACGTTATATTGGGATGCACTTCTAAATAGTTAGGTTAAGTAAGTTTGGAGCGGTAAGATAAAGATTCGATTCAAGGATCTTAGTCTAATATTATTATGGGGTTGATATAAGGTTTAAACTTTTAAGTGTTTTACTAAGACCTCCTAAGTCGAACTGCATGAATGCCAATACTTGGACTTGAAGCTTTAACATATCTTGAATTCAATAAAGTTAAGAAGGGATGCTGTTAAGATTTCAATATTGAAATATAATAAGTCAATGAACATCATGGGTATGTTATAAGAAAAGTAAGGCGCGTTAAATTTGGACATCCACCTCTAGTATGAGGAATTGCGGGATAAGTCAAAATTCGGGGCTATAGTTGAATAGAACTACGTTACCATAAGTTGTTTTAAGTTGCGATTCACAAACGAGGATTTTGGTAGAAAAATTTATTTAGGAAACGTAAGGACAGCCTATGACTTAATTTTTATCAGAGTAGCGCAGCGGTAGCGTGGATTGTTGGGATAATAGAATTAAGAATCTAAACTTTTGGATTATCGAGGATTAGCGAATTTCGGGGACGAAATTCAATTTAAGGGGGGAAGATTGTAACGACCCGAAAATCAGACTACGTATAAGACATGCATAATTATTACTATTTAAATTTAAAAATTATTAATATATAAGGGTCTAATTCATTTTGATATTTGACAAGTCATAACTATTTATTTTAAATGCAAAAGTTTAGTTTTATCTTTTCAGTTAAATACGCGAGGTCGGACCGGAGTTTGGAGATTAGAGATAAGATTAATAATAAGAAAAATATTCCTAAATTTAATCTAAGTCAAGGAATAATTTAATTTAAAGAAAAAGAATGTCTTAGGATTTATTAAATTAATTGGAGTCAAGTTAGTAAATAAATCATATTAGGTTCAATATTTAATTAAAGCTTAAATCAAAACAAGTGTGGATAAATTAATCTAGGTATAATATAGTCAAGAAATTAAACATAGCATTTAAATACTTAAATTTGAATCCATGCAAGACCATGCAAGAGTTTATAATAAATTAAATGGTTAATTTACTAAAATATATAATGGGGGTGTTTAAAACCT
The DNA here is from genome assembly GCF_012295235.1 of Primulina huaijiensis. Taxonomy (NCBI): domain Eukaryota; kingdom Viridiplantae; phylum Streptophyta; class Magnoliopsida; order Lamiales; family Gesneriaceae; genus Primulina; species Primulina huaijiensis. Next base: position 12,064,226 of record NC_133316.1, on the reverse strand, counting down.
TAAACATTTAAAATACTAGATTTAAACAACATTGTACATGCAATATTAGTAACAATTTAGTCAACCCATAAAATATTTCAAAGGTTGATAACTCTCCAATTAAACCATTTCTAATTGGACTTCATGGTGTATTCATTTCCCCATTTTAAATCACTAATTAGTAGTAATTTCAAATACTATAATTCAAATAATTGTTCCTCAACCTATTAGTCTAGGGAATGAGCTGGAACGTGCAACAAGAATCTGGAAAAAAAAATACCCAACGGCAGCAAGGAATGAGTAGCCATTCAAATTCATTCAAAATTCCATTAACTTGTAACCTTCAACTAAATGCACATCAAGACCCATTAATCCCCACTTATAACATTCATCTTCATTACTTACATATCATACACCATAGGCTCAAAAATATCAGAAAGAATCGGCTGCTAAAATCCTGAACATGCTGCAGAAAAATAAGAAAATGAATCGGCCAACCTATGGGAGTAAGAAGCAATTCAAAACTCATTTAACTTATTGACTTGTAACCTCCCACCTTAATACATATTATGGCACCTTTAACACCTCTTGTAACCACCACCTCCATTACATAACATTTTCCCCATTCCTATGACCGAAATATCAAGAAGAAACCAGCTGCAGAAATCGTGAAAATCACAGCAGGAAACAAGAAAAGATATCCAACTCGGTTCCGTCGCGTCGTATTGTCGTTTTGATTTGTTTTCTTCAAAACAAATTCCAGGCATGTATATATTGTTTCTTTGCTCTTCAATCAAGTCCTATAAATATTTTTAAACCATTATATAACCATGATTCAAGCAAAAATCACGAAATTGACAGCAAGTTCCCAAGTAAAAATCTGCACAGATTTTCTCAACTCATTTGATTTCCAACTTCACGGTTTGAGATGTTTTGTTGATTTCAGGAGTTGCTTCGATTCCAGGCTGCCAAGGCTGCTTCTAGGCATAATTTAGAACGTGTTAGGGTGTTTTCGGTTCAGTGTTTTAAGTCCATACACACACAAACAAAGAAATTACAGCAACTTTATTCTTTAGCAGCAAAAGTGAGTCTCGGTTTTGGCTACATGAGTGGTTTAAGGGGGTGTTCGAATCTTGGCTGTCCTAGGGACGGTAGCCATGGTTGGAACACTACCTTAACATGTCTAGGATGTGATCAAATCATTTTTTTAAAGCTGGGTTCACGGATCCATAAAAATTTTACCAAAACAATTCAAGTGCATTTCGGTTCTTCATATTTCTGTGTGAGTGAGTTTCGAGTTTCTAGTGTTTGTATGGATGATGGTTGGCTCCTAGCCCGTAGCCATGGTTCATACAACACTCCATCATGTCTAGATCGAGACATGGTCAATCAAATGGCCATTGGAACGACCCAAGACAGTAAAACAAGTCAATACATCACACTACACAGAAAGTTGTATTCTCGGTTTGAGCTGTGCATTGTCTTAGGTGATGGCTTGGTTTGTGGTTGGCTTTTAGCCTTTAGAAATGGTCCAAGCCATGCCTTAGGATGTTAGTAAGAGTCCTTGGGCGGTGGTTCAAGCCCATAGTCATTAATTTCAGAATTTTTACTACAAACACACAAGCTGCTACTGCTGCCTTTTTGACAGCAGCTTTGGGTCACGGTTTTGGTGGTGGTTTGAGTTCTTGGTTGGCTTTTAGCCCATAGCCTTGGACTGGACACTACCTTAATGAGTTAGGAAAGTCGTGTTTTTGTCCGTTTGTGATTTGGTCGAGTTTAGAGGTCGTACGAGAATTTACGGTGAAAGGTGCCAAAATGACTCTCGAAAGAGTGTTTTATGGTTTTGAGTTCCATTCACCTATTTTCATGTTTTACAGTCCTTGTGCATATTTTTCAGTATGTTTGGGGTATTTTTAATCATGGTTAAACGTCGGTTTAATGTTTGTTCGGGTTGGTACATGCTATGATTAAAAATCAAGTTGTTGGTCCGAATCGTCTCGTTTTTGGTCCAATTGTCAAGTTTTGTGCAAGTTAAGATTTATTGCATGTGTCACATATTAGTATTAAGTCGCAGCAAGCCTGGGAACGATCCAACTCATCCGGTAAAAATAAGGTTTTAATTATATTACGTGCATAAAAATATAAAATGTTTATTTTTGAGATATATGCGATATGTCTTGTGGCCACCTTACGCTTATGGGTTTGGAAGTCGGTAGGCGCAACCGAGGACCTCTCCACCCGGTGACTTACGACCGGTTTATGATTATGTATGGGTACGGACATCCAGTCCAAGGGCTGTGATTGATCTCTACCGCCCAGTATACTGTGGTTTAGTCTGATCAGGCGCTTACGTTATGTTATGGGCCACTTGCTTAGAAACATTATCTCTACCAGAAAATTATGATATGACATGACAGAGCTCTATTGAGCAAAGCTTTTACGTATGATTTTCAGATATGCACGTAGTTATAATTATTCATGATACGATTTTTACCGTACGCTTTACGATACTTTATTTTTACGTTGCATGCGATTTTATGATATATTTACTTGTTATTCACGATATATACATGTTGAGTCTTTAGACTCACTAGACTTGATTGTTGTAGGTATTGATGAGGTCGAGACCGCGGGCGGAGACCAGTGAGCGATCTTGGGACAGCAGTAGTAAACCCGAGGACCTCATATTTTAGTTTATGCACCTTTTACCGTTCAAACTCGATTTTAATATGTTGGGTTATTTTTAAATTGTTGTTTGAAATACAATGTTGATTTCCGCTGTTATTTTAAAGTTGAAATTATTTACATGTTTATTTTGAAGCAAGTTATTTATTTATGTAGAAAAATTTTAATAATTCCGCAAAAAATATGAATATGAAATACGGGCCTTTTCACTGAGTCGACCAAATTGAATATCGGATGACTTGTCTAGAAGGAATGAGAGCTCTTGGCATGCTGATTTTCCCGGGGGGAGCTGCCACAACTATGAGTTTCAAATTTTCAGCTGACTGTACTGCAGTATTAGTTTCAGTAGGGGGAGCTATTGGCAGCTGATAAATTGGTTTGTCCTTAATCGGTATAGGTGTTGGTCTGGCCTTGTTATTCTTGGCTTTCTTGGGTAGAGGAGAATGAGTAGTTGCTTTAGAATTACTAGATTTCAGAATCAATTTCCTCTTCAGAGTAGGTCCAGTAACCTTGCTACCTTTCTTTTCAGTGAGTTGCTTTCCAATGGACATTTTTTATTTTCTCCTTCTTGGTGACTGTAACTCCGGTAGAAGGAACATTCAGCACTTGACCCTTAGGTCTAAGAGAGATAATGCTAGGTGCAGAAAGAGCTTTGTATTTGTGAAACGTGACTGGGTTACTCAGTAGGGCTCTTGAGTCTTCGAATAGTGATTGATATAAAAAAATATATATTTATTAAATGTTTTGTATAATATTTTATAGTTTAAAGTGCATTAAAATTTTAATTTTTTAAGTTTTATAATAACTTGTAAAAAAAATATATATGTGTTGTATAATTGTATTATTTTTGTTATTTTTATAGCTACGGAAAAATGAGAGCAACTTCGGATAGAAAAATGAGAATGAGATGACAATTAAACTCGTATAAAGTTGATTTCAATGTCCACAATATTGATGATAAGCTTGGTATAAAATTATTCTTACAATTGAGGTCAAATTAAGCAACAAGAGAAGTGGTATCAATGGAATTATAGTTTTACCAAGCTTGAGTATTTGAATATATCTGTCAAAATACTTAGTAAAAAAGTATAAAAATTTACCACAATTCAGAAAAATCAATTATGAACAAAATTTGTTTTATATGGAAGAATTAAATCCATTGACAAGATTATCATAGATGGAATGCAAAATGTAATAAAGACTTGGGTGTTTCGTGAAGAAAAAATTGCACCAATTATATGTAAAAAATAATATTTTATTTTTTTGTCTCCCAGATTGGCATATAAATAGGATTGTATTGTGAGGAATGAAATCATCCCTCATTTTAAGAACAAAACTTTGAGTTCATCATTTTTCTCTCTTTATTTTTTACTTTAATAAAATTATCATGCTAAATATACATTCCAATTTCTTCATTTCCATCATGAGTAGCTAATTTTCCAAAGTCAAGATGAAAAGGTAACACTCTTGGTATGATAATAAAGTAATAATCTTTAATCATTTAATCATTTTTTTAATATTTATGTTATATTTAGTTTCTTTTATTTAAGTTTTATACCATGCTTATAATTGAGAGTTTTTGATTTATTGATGTTATATGTTACACTAAATTCTTTGTACCACTTAAATATTAGTTTGGTATTACCAACAATTTAAAGTGGTTACTTTGATTTACTATAAATGAATATTATCATAATATTGAATTATTGGTGCCATTTAAATGTTAGTTTGGTATTACCAACAATTTAAAGTGATTACCTTGATTTGGTGTTTACTAATATATAGTTTAATAAATTCTTGACAACATTTATAAGTTTTGGTATATATAATATATGAATAATAGAATAATATATATTGGAATCATTTTATTAAGTGGATTATAATTATGTTAATTTATTTCAACATTATTTAAATACCAAGAGTAGATCCTCTCATCTCGACTATTTAATTTAAACAAATAAAAATCATCATCTAAGTTTAAAATAATTAAAAAAACAAAAAAAAGACATGATAGTGGACTTGTAATTAAATAAACGTCCTTATGAATACGACATTCAGACTCACTGAATTATACCACTTGTGGACAAACTGCTCTTGGGAGTGCAACAATCAAAGTTGTGGCAAGTTTTTGGCGTTGTTGCCTGAGACGTATATTTTAATTTCAAATCTATTTAATTTTGTTTATAATTTTTATTTTTCTTTCTTTAAATATTTATTGTTTTTGTGTTTTTTTTCTTTTGCATTTGCATGAGCATTTGGTCATGTTCACCTAGTGGTAGCTCATTCGAAACAACCCTCAAATTTTACAAAACAAGAAGGAACCAACCGACAAATTGGAGCATGAAATAAATAATAAAACTCAATCTTAACATGATCTTGATAGACGAAGAAAACTTAGAGATCACATGAATCCGACACGAACTAGTGCACCTTCATGTTTAGTTTTTCCTCCTGATGCATCTCATTTTATTTTTAAGTCTAGCATTATTCAACTTTTACCCAAATTTCATTGTTTAGATTCTGAAAAAATCCATACATGCATTTACGAGAGTTTGAAGAAGTATGCATGTAAAGTCCAAGAATTTAATTCACGTAACCTGAATGCATGCAATCTAGGAATTTATTTAATTATGTGTTTAAATTTTTTTATGCATAATTATTGCATGATAGGATTTATTTCATGAAATTTTAAAAGTTCATGCATCAGGGTTTCCAGATGCATTTCGCGCCGAACGAGGAACGGAGACCGGAGAATTATCAGGAAAATTTTTTCATTACATGATTAATTTTTATTAATTATAGTAATATGTTTTAAAGATATTTTCAAGAAATGGGCTTGGTTGGGTATGTTTACCCGCCAGAGCATATTTTTTAACGGTAATTAAATTTTTATCAGAGTATTTTTTGATGATTCGACTAATATTTTAGAGAACTAATCAAAATGAAATATTTTCTTGGGATATTTTTGGACTTAATGGGCCTATTTTTAAGCTTATTGTGCTTAAAACTCCTTTTTTAAACTTTTAAATGATAATTTAGGGCCAATTATCTATTAATTAACTATTTAAATATTACTTAAACTCCACTTAACCTAAACCTACATTATTATCAGCCGACACCTCCCCCTCCCCATCCCCTCTTGATTCCTCTCGGTTTTTACAACAGCAACCTCAAGAAGGCTTCAGCCATCCCATTTCTTGCAAGGAAAAATTCACCCGGCACTCGTTCTTCGATCTCCTCGTGTCTATAACATCAAGGCATGATTTGTATCAATTTTTTTACGCATCATAAACGTTTTATATGCTGGAGAATGTATTTATACATGAAAATTTCAATCTAGCCTAGTACATGAAGAGATTTTCGGTTTTCATGTGATTATTGCATTTGTTGTTTTCAACTCTCACGTTTTCGCATTTGTGTGCAAGGGGCTGTCAATTTTGTGATGCAAGGGGACTGTGCAGGTCGTGTATAATGATGTCTAGGTGCCGGAGATCCGAGTTTGCCAAGCTCGAATGGAACTCGTTCCACTACAAGAAAATCAATGTACAACAACACTCAAAATACAACGATTTTATCAGAAATTGTTGTCTTTTTTCCTTTTAACAACGTTTTTCATTAAAACCGTTGTCTTTGTGAATTTTTTCCTTGTCAAAGACAACATTTTTTGTCTTTTATGGGTCAACGACAACGGTCTATGGGCGTGTTTTTTGTTTGCTAAAAACAACGGTTTCTAGAAAAACTGTCGCTATTTTTAAATTTGCAAACCGTCGCTAATAGCGACGGTTAAACCAAAAACCGTCGCAAATTGTCTATAAGTATCAGTGTTTTCGGTCCATTTTCCTCCACACCACTTCACAACACTTAAAATTTTTCTCTTTTACACGATTTTAGTTTCGATTTAGGATAAATTATTTCGCTTTAATTTTTGGTAAATTTTTTAGTGTTAATTAAGTTTTTGAATATTGTTAGCATAGTTAAGTTTTTTTAGATTTGTTAAATTATTAAAATAATTTTTTTTATTTTATGGAAAAAATTAGCAACGGAAATGATGAAAAAACCGTCGCTAAGTAGCGACGAAAAACATGAAGAAACCGTCGCTAATTTTAGCGGAGGTTTAAAAAACCGTCGCTAATTAGCGACGGTTTTTTCATGATTTTTATTACTAATTAGCGACAGTTTTTCATAAATCCGTCGCTAATATATATGCGACGGTTTTTCAAAAACCTTCGCAAATTGCAGCTACAACAACGGTGAAAAACCGTTGTCTTTCAGCGAACCCTTTAACTACAGGGGCTTTAACAACGATTTTTCAGGACATACGACAACAGTTTTTCACCGTTGTCGTATGTCTATTTTCTTGTAGTGTTCGATCTAGCGTGTGTGCGGGTTTTTGAGGCCAAGATCAAGGGATTCGGGTGACAGCTGTGCATGGCTCACTACCAACCTTGAAACTGACCCTCTTGGGTCAGTGGTAGGGCTGGGAGGGGGCTGGGAACAGCCGATCTTTGTCCAAGAGCAGATCGAAGGGGTATAAGTGAGGGAGGCTCGGGTAGCTTGTTTAGGTGAGGTTCGTTGGGTTCTTTCATTGGGGCGGGTTCTTGGTTAGTAAGGCAACTAGGGTTGGTACAGGAGGGCATGGTGGGCTCGATCTTGAGTCCAGCAAGAGTGTTTAGGTGTTGTACATGTTAGCTCGGAAGTTGGGACCAAGAGATTCAAGCTTAGTGCCTAGGATTTCCAAATGAAGGTTGCTGAATTTTCCAGCCACTGTCCAGGGTCTTGTCCGAAGGTTTGTAAGTCTGGTCTTGAGGTTTTTTAGAGCCTTTTAAGTGTTTATAAGGTGTGGTATAGAGTTGGGAAAAATTAGGTTAAGTTTCGGTTCGATTCGGGTTAAAACCGGGACCTCGCTCTAAGTTTTAAAACGAATCGGTTAAGTTTTATATTGGGCTCGAGTTTACATCTAGGAATGTGTATAAAAATATTTTGCGACATTTTAAGAAGTTTGATAAATTTGTGGACAAATTTTAGAGGTCCAGGGGTAAAATGGTAATTTTGGGTTTCTAGGGGCAAAATGGTCATTTGTACTCGGGGTGAGATTTTGGTCCTGGCAGCGCCCTGAGCACAAATTTACCATATTTTAAATGTTTATGCATCATGATCACGATTTTTAAGATTTTATGAAAATATAAGTTGCCTGCTTGGATTTAAAGAAAATTGCATATGTGCATGATTTTTATGAGGGATGAAAATGATGATGTTTTGAATGATGAGAATTAGTTGTGGCTATCGAAATATATGTAAATACATAAGACGTATATGCAAATGATGATGATAAGGCCTAGGCACAGTGGATGGGTAATCCTGTCACTGATGCCCGACAGCCGCCAGGTACCGCGGTTCTATGTATGATGGATCCATCGTAAATGATGATGTACGATAGTCACCTCTAATAAACTGAATTCACTAAAGGATGATGATGAATGATGATTTACGATGAGCTGTTTTGACACGTCATGATTTTACACGACACGTTTATGTTACGCTTTTAAAGTTCATGAAAGGTATGTTTAGTATGTTGTTTTTCACTGCTGTGTGTCATGCATATGTACTTGTTATTTTTGATACAGGTGTGTCGAGTCTTTAGACTCACTAGGCATGTGTGATGCAGGTGAGTTCGATGTCGAGGGGACTGGAGGTGCTGAACTCTGAGTCGGCAGACCTGGTGGGCGGCACGACCCGAGGACCTCATGTTTTTCCGCACATTTACAATTTTATGTTATTGAGAGGATATGAGTATTTTTATACGCTATTGTTTTCAATGTTGAATGTTAGGATTTTTACACGTTTTGCTCCGTTATATTTTTATTGGTAATTACTTATGATTATTTTTAAATGATATTTTTTAAGTACGACTGCATACATGCAATTTATTTAAATGCTTATTTTAGAAATTGTGAGCTTTATATATAAAAAAAATAAAAATTTATGCACTTTTGAGTAGACGTTACAATGCAACACATATAATAATTTTAATTGTAGCATGAATATCATTCAACTTAAACTTTTTCTTTTTTCTTTTAAAGATAAAGCTAAAACTTGGCTACAAAATCTTAGATCGGGATCCATTCAAACTTGGGATGAATTGCAACAATAATATTTGAAATTTTTTTTTCATCTCATAGAACAAATTCTTTCAAAAGGTAAATAATCTCTTTCACTCAAAAACAAGGGGAAACATTTTATTAGTATTGAGATAGACATAAATAATTGCTTAATCTTTGTCCACATCATGGTTTTGAAACTTGGAGAGTTGTTTCTCAGTTTTATGAAGATCTGACACTTAAAAGATAGATAAATGGTTGAGTTTATATGTAATGGAACACTTGAAGATAACTATCCAACTGAGGCAATTGAATATCTCGATTTATTAGCTGAAAATGCTCAAAATTGGAACATTATAGACTCAATTGAACCATCAAACAAGATTCAATCTCTCACATATGGTGGAAGTATGTACACCCTCAATGATGAACATGATCTCCAAGCCAGATTTGCATCATTGGCAAGAAAAGTAAAGGCACTTGAAATGAAAATGAGTGGTCAATTAAAATATGTTCAAGAACTTTTTTGTCACATTTGTGATACAAGTGATTTGAAACTGCTCAAACCATGATAGATTTGAAAAATACATTGCATGCTTTCATTACAAAGCAAGAGTCTATCAATACTCAAACTGCTCAAACCATGATAGATTTGAAAGATACTCTTGCTATTGCATCAACACTTAATGCTCATGAAAAAGGTAAATTTCCTTCACAACCACAACATAATCCCAGAAACCATCATTCACAAACTAGAACTTCTGGAACTCAATTGATGGATCAAATAAAATCTGTTATTAATCTTCGCAGAGGTAAGGTTGTTGAAAAATCCGTTCTTGAACCTTGTGAAGGTGACGATAAATCAACTCCAAAGGGTAAGGAAGAAGTGAAACCTATACTTTGTGAAGAGAAAGTTCAACAGAAAATGTCATCACCATTTCTTCATGCATTGAAAAATTCAAAAAATTCAAATTTTAATTATGATATATATGAGATTTTTAAACGAGTAAAAGTTAATATTTCATTATTAGATGTAATAGAACAGGTACCATCTAATGCAAAATTTTTGAAAAACTTATGCATGGTGAAAAGAAAATTGAATGTGAATAAGAAAAAAAATTTAACTGAACAAGTAAGTGCAATAATTTAAACTAATAATACTTTGAAATATAAATACCATGTGTTGGAATTGATGAGTTTCAGAGTTTGACAAACAAATCTGCAAGAGAACTGAAGAACCACACTGATCAGACATAACTAAAAGATCGTAACTGAAAGAAAACTTATTGGATTTAAATGTATTTAGAAATGAAGTTCTTATAAGAATAAATAAGTCTTAAAACCGATGCCTCGAAGTTCAGTAAACAGATTGGAGATATGAATTGAGGACTTCGCAAAACTGAATTGAAAGGACCTATATCAACTGAAGTGATTAAACCGAGAAGATATCAGTTAGAACTGATATTTTCCATCTGAACTGAGACTCCTGATCAGTTAGCCACGTCATCAGTTGCATCAACCAAAAAATTGATAGTCCGTACCAAAGCAAAACAGATGAAACAGAACAGTTTGATACGATGTACCACTGTCAGATAAAGTCATCTACATGGCCTAAAAAACAATTCAACGGATATTAGTCATTATAACTAAGGACCCATCAAGACTATGAAAGCAAAAACAGATGTTCCTTTAAATAACGGAGCACCTCATCGTATCCACGCGATGAATGGACCTCATAAGATAAAAGGAAGGAAAACTTGGACAATGTTGCCAATGACATTTTGTTCAAGACGCTGGATAAAAACACATTCAGCAAAATCAAAATGTGTAAATCAGCTAAGGAAATTTGGGAGAGGTTGATTCAGTTGTGTGAAGGAAACAAGTAGACTAAGGAAAACAAACATTCTTAATGTTGTTCTGAAGTTTGATAATATCAAGATGAAAGCTGGAGAATCAATGAATGAATTCGATGAAAGAGTGAGCTACATCGTGAATGAAGTGAATACACTAGGAATGGTGCACTCAAACAAAGAGATTGCCTTAAAAGTGATGTGTTGCCTTCCCAAAGAATGGGATATCAAAAATATGGCCATGAGAGAATCAAAAGACCTGAAAATGAGAAGCTACATGATTTCTTTGCAGATTTAAAAACCTAAGAATTTGAGATGCAAACCAGAGAAGGCGAGTCAATATTTCCATGAGTTACAACTGCTCTAAGTGCGATGAAACTGGAGCCAACAGTTTCAATTGAGAAGTAAGCTGAACAACTGAGCAATGACGCAATGTCATTGTTTGTAAAGAAATTTGGGAAATTCATGAGAAAGAATCAATGTTCCTTCCAGAGAAACTATCACAGAAATGAATCAAAAGAGGAACCAAATGCGTGCTTTAACTATGAAAAGACTTGTCACTTCATTGTTGATTGTCCAAAACCAAAAAAAGACAGCAAGATATCACTTGAAAAGGGTAAAAAGCCCTTCGAGCACAGAAGAAGATTCAAGGATGAAAAGAATTCATCCAGAAGAAAGCATGAAGCACATGTAGATGAAGAGAATAAGTCAAAGTGGGCTGAAACTGACAGTGAAGCATTAGAAACTGAGAGCTCAAGCAGCTCCAGCGATAAAGATGAGGTGAAATACCTCATGGCTGATGATGCAGAGCTGGAATCTAGCAGCGATCAGGTACCAAATTCTATTTTACACGAGGAGATATTTGACTTTAGCTCTATTGCTTTTGTAGGACCGATTGCTTACCGCTTTACCAAAAGTTATAGCTGGTGGTAATGGTACAAATCAAATCTTTTAAACTACACAACAACTCAAGCACCACGGTTCGATCGCTCTACCAAGCAAGGACAATTATTGCACCCAACAATCTCCCTCTCAATAATTGCACTCCTTGCAATCAATGAGAATCGAACCCTTGACCTTGGCTCTGATGCCAATTGTAGGACCGAGTGCTTATCGCTTTACCAAAAGCTATAGCTGGTGGTAATGGTACAACTCAAATCTTTTAAACCACACAGCAACTCAAGCACCACGGTTCGATCGCTCTACCAAGCAGGGACAATTATTGCACCCAACAGATTTTACCCGAGAAGAACTCATTTTAACACTGTAAGATATGTTTAATGAGTACCGCAAGCTTGCTATCTCATTTGAGGAAGCTAAGTATAGGCAAACTAATCCTTCAAATGACACATCTGATAGTTTAAAATCAGTTTAAAGCATAAATGTCAAACAAGAGATTGCTAAGCTAATAGCTGAAAAAGATGAAAGTAATTATTTGATTCAGCAATTGAGATCAGAAAATTCTAGACTGACTGAAGTGATTCAAGTTTGGAATAAGTCATCAGTCATGTTGACTAAAATGTAAGGGTCACAGAAACAAGTTGAAGATAAGACTGGTTTGGGCTTCAATAGCCAAGATGAACCCTCAATTAGCGGAACAATGCCAAAACAAAATACGAGAAAAGAGAAGTATATTCACTTTTTTTAATCAGTAATGATACATAAACTTCCTGAGTTCAGTAAGCCGGTTGAGCAACCAACTGAAAATATGAACAAGGCAAAACGGCACGGAATTGGTTATAGCCCCAAGAGTTCGAATAATTCAAGCAACTGGTCACCCAAGCGGTCCAATTATGGCAAAAAGAACTCAGTAAAAGGCTAATGTAATAATTATTACAATAGCAAGCCTGTTCAAAAACGCTACAGGATGAACAATAAGGTTAACAGAGAACAAACACATGTTGTATCATCCTCACCTCACTCACATGTCACACACAAATTAAGGAAGGTTTTCTGGAACACAACAACTGGTAGTTCAGTTCAATTGATCCAAGTCTGGGTTCCCAAATGACTAATCTGTTTAGGACCCAAATAGATTTGGGTACCAAATTTATTTATTATTTGCGATTGCAGGTTACAGGTAAACTTACCAAAGATTCAGTCTGGTACTTGGATAGTGGATGTTCAAGGCACATGACTGGAGACGCTAAAATGATATCTCAACTGGTCAAATATTATGGTCCCAAAATCAGTTTTGGGGATATCTCTCAAGGTAGAACCGTGGGTAAAGATAAGTTTATCCATGGTAATATTATTATTGATGATGTCTTACTTGTTGATAATCTGAAATATAACTTAATCAGCATCAGTCAATTATGCGACCATAATCATTCAGTTGAATTTAGTAAACATATGTGTACTGTCAAAAATAAAACTTGTGATATATTATAACAGGAAATAGATGTGAAAACACATATAAAGTAAGTTGGAGCAATCAACCCGATGAGCCAGTTAGTTTGTCTCTTCAAATCAATCTCAGAACTTGTTATGACATAAAAGATTGAACAATCTAAATTTCAAAGCCATTGCACAACTTAGCAAACACGAACTGATAACTGGTTTGCCTAAATTTGAGTTTTCAAAAGATAAAATTTGTTCTTCTTGTCAGTTCGGGAAGCAAGTGAGATCATCTTTCAAAAATAAAAGAAGTAAATCTTCTGCCCAATACTTAGAACTGATGCATATGACCTGTTTGATCCAATATCAGTCATGAGCCTAGGGAGAATGAAATACACTTTAGTGATTGTTGATGATTTCTCAAGATTTACTTGAGTAATTTTTCTCAAATCAAAAGATCAAACTGCTTCACAACTGATAGAACTTTTCAAAAGACTTTTAAATGAGAAATCATTTGGGATTGATAGAATACGATCTGATTGCAGAACTGAATTTGTCAATCGGACTTTATCTCAATTTCTTGAAAATTTAGGAATCAAGCATAAGTTCTCAGCTGCAAGAACACTACAACAGAATGGTGTAGCTGAACGAAGAAATCGAACTCTTAAGGAGGCATCAAGAAAATGCTAGCTGATTCTAGTATTTCTCAAAGGTTTTGAGTAGAAGAAGTTAACACATTGTGTTATACTCAGAACAGATCGATGATTAAGAATCATCAGAAAACACTCTATGAGATCTGGCATGGTAAGAAAATTGTGAGATTTCATACTTTAGAATATTCGTGTGCAAATGCTTTATTCATAACAATGGTAAAAATCACTTAATTTCCTTCGATGTTAAATAAGATGAAGGATTATTTTTTGGTTATTCATCTGTTAGTGAAACGTCCACTACTTTTTAACTTTAAAATCCCACTAAATTTTTTTCCTAATTTTAAAATTGATCATTGAATTTGAAAATCACCCTTTCAACGAACTTAACATTTCTATAAATCAAAATAGTTTAACATTTAAAATCTCAAGTGCATAGAAATCACTAAATCGTCAATTAACCAACAATCCTACGTCGACCTTTAACAAGATCAACTAACATCAAAAAAAAGCATAAAAGAATATATTTAATAAATCATTAACAAAAATCTTTTAAAACTTTGACTATCAAGCAAATGTGGAAAATAAAGTCCATCGGGAGTGTACTGCCAGACTCGATCCACTCAAGCATCAGCGCTTCACTCCATATCATCATCACTGCAGCATTCAAATCTAGTGAGTCTAATGACTCAGAACGTTCTAAACAAGAATAACAAATAATACATATAATGACAAATGCATTGAAACCATACTTTTATTTTAAATAATTTTTAAGCATAAATAAATCGTAAATCGTAAAGCTTTCAATCATTTATCATTTTGGTTGAAATTTGATCCTTGAAAGTGACAAGCCTTTTATCCTCTGGACGAATGATCAGTCTTAGCTCATAATTGCGCATAGGGACGGGCACTAAGCACCGAAATAAAATGAAAATACGATCGTTGGCCTCCCTTTGGGGCCTTGTCCCGTAAACGGGCTCCCTCTGGGGCCTTTTCTTTCACGATATTCCCAAAAATCATATATCATATTCTTTATTTCACAGTCAATTTACATCCCTCAAAATATTTTCTTTTCTTTTTAATCATAAAATATCGTGTTTTTTCCACATTTGAAAAATAACATTTTTAACAGTAAAAATTACACAACTTTACCATAAATCATAAAATCTCATAATTTCATCATAAAAATTTTAAAATATCATTTAGCATGCGTTATGATCTTTCAGGACACTACCAACCCAATTCGTACTACTCAGGTGTAAAATGACCGTTTTACCCTTGGACCCAAAGATTCTCGATTTTGACTTTTTCTCACTTTATTGACTCGAGACTATCCCAAATAATTATTTAAGTTTGAATTTAATTTTTGATATTTTTATTTATCCTAAACTCGGGCTTTTGATATATTTCCTTAATTAATAATTCGTAAAGCGTTTTAATTTCGAATAAATCCCAACTTTAATATTTTCATCCCATCCTTTAAACATAAATTTTTTATACCTAAAAAGCCCTCGTGAACCATGAACCGACCCCTGTCGACAATGATTCGAACCCTTGACCATTAAACTTGAGAATTCAAACCTCTTCTACTTCGAGCTAACTCTCGATTCCATTGAACCAAGGCCAAGCCACCTCAAACCAGACCTGAATCTAACCCTCCTGGACCACCTTTGACCCACGCACCTAGCCCCCATAGCCAGCCGCGCGAGTTCCCTTCTATCAACCACGATCGAGGCCCAAGCTTTCCCAAGCCATCTCGGACCGCCGCTATACCGGACCCTGTCTCGACCCCTAGCCTCCTACCCTAGACCCTACTCGACCAGCCTAGAACACCCTAACAAAGCAACGCACCGCCCCCCGAGCCCTGCACCGTGCACGCCTGGGAAGAGTCCATGCGATCGTGGACTCTTCCCTACCGACTAACCATGAGTCCTAGCCCTGCTAGGATCCATCCTACCCCTGAACCATGACCCACACTGAGCCCCAGCCCAACCTTGGCCGAGCCCTCGACGCACAACCCTTAGCCGAGCCTTCTTCCATCGAGTAGCCTTAGGAAAACCCTAGGCTCTTTCCTCCTTGGCCAAGCTCGATTTCCAGCATGTATTTCATCCTCTAACGACTCTTTTCCCGTCCCTTAAACACCTTCTATTGGCAGCGTGTCCTTAGGAATCATAGAGTTAATTAAAAAACAAGCGTAAAATCCTCAAAACATTTGAAATATTCGTTCAATCGTTAATCCAATCAAGCATAAATATTTTTCATGCAAAAATAATCAAATCATGCATAATATAGTTTGAATGATGCGTCAAAGGAATTTAGAAACGTGCCTTTGCATTTTAGAACGCTCGAAAATTCGATCGTCGACGTGGGGTGCGAAGAAGAACGAACGGGCGACGAAAACTCCTAGTTTTCTTCCCTTGGAATTTTCGAATTTGATTGTGTGTGGTGTGTGAAAATTTTGGCTGGTATGGTGCACACAAAGCCTAGGTTTATATTTTATAGATTTTAAATTTGTATGTTAATGGGCTTAGGTTTTGGACTTTAATGTTTAGGAGCAATTGTACATACGTATCCGATGTAAATTAGGCCCAATATCACCTATTTTATTGAAAAATAAAATTTTATAAAAATTAGTCTCCAAAAATAATACTTTTGATCTTTTAAAAGTCCACCGTTTTCCCAAAACTGGCTTCCCGGATAAGATCGAGCTCGTCTCGTAAAATAATTTGAACTCTATCACTTTTAGAAAAAANAATTTGAACTCTACTATTTTTAGAAAAATTTAATCATATTAATAAGCTATGAAAATATTTATTGAAAAATATTTATTTTATCTTAGTCATCCTCGATCTTCTTTCCCCAGCCTATTATCGAATATTCGAATAAAATCTTCAATTTCCATAAATTAATGCAATCAGACCTTTAATCATATAATATGTATCATGCAAGCATTTAAAATCAATTAAATAAAACAATTTTGTAATTTAATTCATTTGCATGCATGTGGTTTACATAGGTTGGCTTTTTGGACGCTACAAATCATCCTTCCCTTAAATAAAATTTCTTCATCGAAATTAAGACGTACCGAATAATTCGGGATAGTGACTCCTCATCTCTGACTCCGTCTCCCAAGTGGTTTCTTCCTCTGAGTGATTTATCCATTTGACTTTGACTATTTTTATCATCTTGTTCCACAACATTCTTTCTTGTCTACCCAAAATTTGAGTAGGCTTATCCTCATATGACAGATTTGGTGTAAGTTGCTGTGGCTCAAAGTTCAGTACATGTGAAGGGTTTGACATGTACTTGCGGAGCATCGATATGTGAAAGAAATTGTGGACTCCTGCGAGATTAGGTGGCAACATCACTCGATATGCTAATGCTCCCACTCTTTCGAGTATCTCGAATGGTCCAATGAATCTTAGACTAAGTTTTCCTTTCTTGCCAAATCTCATAACACCATTCATAGGTGCTATATTTATAAACACGTGATCATCTACTGCAAACTCAAGATCTCGTCTTCTTTTTTCCGCGTAGCTCTTCTATCGGCTTTGAGCAATTTTCATTCTATCTCGGATCTTGATTACCATTTCTGCGGTGTGCTGAACTATTTCGGGTCCCATCGTAGCTCTTTCTCATACCTCGTCCCAATGGATAGGTGATCTACATTTCCTTCCATAGAGTGCCTCGTAAGGAGCCATTCCAATGGATGACTGATAATTGTTAATGTAAGTGAACTCCACTAGAGGTAGTTTCGGTTCCCGACTCCCTTGGAAATCGATCACGCATGCTCGGAGTAGATCGTCTAATATCTGTATGACTCTCTCAGACTGACCTTCGGTCTGAATATGAAATGCGGTGATGAATAGTAGTTTAGTTCCCAATGCTACACGTAGACTCTTCCAAAACGATTAAGTGAAACGTGTGTCTCTGTCCGACACTATAGACACTGGAATCCCATTCAGTCTAACTATCTCTCAAATGTATAGCTCCGCATACTGAGTCATGGAAAAAGTCATCTTCACTTGTAGGAAATGTGCTGATTTAGTTAGACGGTCCACTATTACCCAAATGGCATTGAGTCATTTCACTGTCTTTGGCAATCCTACCATGAAATCCATAGTAATGTTCTCCCACTTCCACTCGGGAACGGGGAGTGGTCGAAGCATTCTCGATGGTCTTTGATGCTCTGCCTTCACTTGTTGACATTTCAGGCATTCAGATACAAAGCGTATAATATCTCGTTTTATTCCCGGCCACCAATACAAAAGTTGCAAGTCCTTGTACATCTTGGTACTTCCAGGATGAACAGAATAAAGAGCACTTGGAGATTCAGTCATAATGTCAACTCGAAGTGAATCACTATTAGAGTAGATGTCCTGTAAGCCAACTGTTGGATGGGGAATTTATTGACTCAAGTGTAATAAAAAATCTTTATTTTAATATAATTTACTTTTTAATGGTTTCGTTATACTTTATCTGTATACCCATGCAATCAGCATAGATAAAGTCCTTGATTATGCTTTAATACAAATGAATCGTAATTCGATGTTGAAACTCATTTGTAAACACTGCATATTCTAAATTCGTTCTTAGTTGATTCAGCAGCCTAAAACAGGGATAAAGGTCGCTTGAGCTCGAGACTAGCATCTGTGATGTTGTGTACTGCGCTTCTTGGTAAGGGCATGGAGATGTCCAAACATGCAGATGGGTAGTCATATGATGATCATACCAAACAACCCTCCCTCGGACTTTCCAAGTGGTTATCATTCATCGAGAGGATAAGTCCGTGGTTATGATTGTATACCATTAGTCCTTACGACTCGGGACAACATTGAGGCTCTATATGCTAGGGCTGTGCTTTGACTCGTTTACCGGATCCAGGAGAGTCATCAGGTGGCGAGGTTGGGTATAGTTGCGACACATATAGGAGCCAGTGCATTATAGTCAGGGATTCACCGCACACCTACAGGTGTGGATATCCTATGTGATCTGAAGTAATAATAGTGCATGGTATCTCTGGCCAGAGTATGAGATGTACGTTGGAGAAAGAGTTTTCCAAACAGTACACGCGATGCCACAATTATATGTGCCACATAGTTATCGAATTAATATGCAACCCTCGATGAACCAATGGTTGCAGATTCGATCGAGATATATGAGATGAAGGGACCGTACTGTACGTTAATCATAATCGATTGGTTCTTGCAGGCACTATCAGTGATACCTAGGGGATCATGGGACGATGCTACTAGACGCTCTTACCATGATCCGATGGGTGCAATCAGAAATGAGTTATGACATTCTTGATCAAGGTGTTGATGAAAAGAATGGGGCTAACTAGGGTAAGCACGAATAAGAATAAATGTTATTCTGAATCACAAAGAGTTGTGAACCCACGGTTAGCTGTATCCCTGAACCATTGAAGGTCACACAAGCACTAGATCGTTTCTTCCCGTTGAGAGAATAAATTCAAGAGTCGAATTTATATTATGATATAGTAAATTCAAGTAGTTGAATTTAAGATAATTAAATTTTGAGAAAATAAATTGAAGGAGTTGAATTTATGAGATAGTAAATTCAAGAAGTTGAATTTATGAAATTTGGATAGAATAAATTCAAGGAGTTGAATTTATAAAATTTGATAATTTAATTTATTAAACTCAAAAGTTGGGTTTATTAAATATTAAATTTTGGAGGTGATAAAATTCAAGGAGTTGAATTTATAATTTAAATATTAAATTCAAATGTTGAATTTATAATATATTTAATTTGTTAAGCTCAAAAGTTGAGTTAATTAAATATTAAATTAAATATAGTGAGAGTATGTTTTATGGGCATGTATGAGTACAAGTCCAACATATTAAATAATTAAAGTTATTAATGGACTTTGATTAATAATTAAACTAGTTGGACTAGCCCAATTAATTAATCAAGGCTATTGTTTTTAAAGAAAAAAAAATGACCTAGCCTCCGATGATGCCAAGAGTTATTCAGGTGAATCACATATCAAAATCCTCCAATTTTTTTGGCCATTTTTAAAGAAAAAGAAATTTGAGTCCTCTCAAATTTTGATCTCAACGTAAAACTTCTTCAAAATTTTCTAGTGCAATTTGGAAGATGATCAAAACCATCTAGTCGTGGACCTGATTAGAAGAAAGGAGTCCTTGAAGAAAGTTCGTAGGGATTTCATCAAGAACTATATCCGCTAACCCCGGATTAGTTGGAGACGTGTGATTAATTCACCAAAGGTATAAATTCTAAACGCCATATGAATGTTTTGATCGTAAAATTATACGAGTGCCTAAAACAAGTATATTTTGATTGTCAAAATAAAATAAAAATTTTAAAACTTCCGATGCGTTTGGGCACGAGAAAACCGAGATCCAACAATCACCAGTAGGAATCCATAGTCGACCTCGATACTTAACAATGCCATCATCAACTGAATATAACATGCTACCCTTCGATTCATCTCACTGTCTTCATTTATGCAATTTATCATCAGTAGATTGTCCGGCTCGAATTTTATCTCGCAGAGTGGAATGTACTATCAATGTAGCGAGATTAGGGGCCTCTCCCCCGGCATAAACTTCAAGATCAAAGCGCTTAATTTCCCCTTGTAGAGGTCTCTGTACTGATAAATGTGCCAAGACTTTCCCTTTTCTACTCAAGGCGTCCGCCACTAAATTAGTTTTGCCGGGATGATAGCTAATGTCACATTCGTAATCTTTAACAAGCTCTAGCCACCATATTTGTCTCATATTCATGTCCTTTTACGTGAAGAAATATTACGACTTTTATGATCCGTAAAGATCTTG
Organism: Primulina huaijiensis; assembly: GCF_012295235.1. Classification (NCBI taxonomy): domain Eukaryota; kingdom Viridiplantae; phylum Streptophyta; class Magnoliopsida; order Lamiales; family Gesneriaceae; genus Primulina; species Primulina huaijiensis. Next base: position 12,043,806 of record NC_133316.1, on the reverse strand, counting down.
CATTTCTCACCATACAAGTAGTACCTCCAAATTTTCAACGCAAATACGACTGCTGCAAGCTCAAGATCATGCGTTAGATAATTCTTTTCATGTAATTTCAACTGTTTAGATGCATACTCTATTACTCGCTCGTGCTTCATCAGAACTTCGCCCAATCCTAGCTTCGAAGCATCACTGTACAACACATATTCCCCTTGTTCTGTCGGCATAGCTAAAACTGGCGCTGTAGCGAGTGCTTGCTTTAACTGATCGAAGCTATTTTGACACTCCGGTCCCCAAAGAAATTTTGCATTTTTTTTAATCAAAGATGTCAAGGGCACTGCAGTAGATGAAAAACCCTTGATGAACTTACGATAGTAGCCAGCTAAACCCAAGAAACTCCGTATTTCCATCGCACTTTTAGGCACTGGCCAGTGCTTGACTGACTCGACCTTAGATGAGTGGACCTCTACTCCCTCTTTTGACATGATGTGGCCTAAGAATGCCACTCTCTCTAGACAAAACTCACACTTGCTGAACTTTGCATATAATTTCTGATCTCGTAAAACTTGCAAGGTCGTCCTCAAATGCTGATCATGCTCCTCAGGTCTCTTGGAATAGATCAAGATATCATCGATGAAAACAATAATGAACTTATCAAGATACAGCTGAAATACGCGATTCATGAGATCCATGAAGATCGCTGGAGCGTTCGTCATCCCAAACGACATCACTAAGAACTCATAATGTCCATAAAGTTTCTTGAACGCCGTCTTAAGTACATCAGACTCCTTAACCTTCAACTGGTGATATCCAGACCTAAGATCTATCTTTGAAAATACCGAAACTCCTTGCAATTGATCGAATAAATCTTCAATTCGGGGTAATGGATACTTGTTCTTCAGTGTCACTCTATTTAGCTCCCTATAGTCGATGCACAACCTCATAGTCCCATCCTTCTTCTTCAAAAGTAACACAGGCGCGCCCCATGGAGAAAAATTAGGGTGAATAAATCCCTTGTCTAACAGCTCTTGAATTTGGCCCTTTAATTCCTTCATTTCAGCAGGTGCTAATCGATATGGTTCCTTAGAGATCGGCACTGTACCGGACATCAACTAAATAGCAAACTCAACTTCTCTTTTTCAGGTGGGATACCAAAAACATCGTCAGGGAACACATCCGGAAAGTCCTAGACAACCTCCACATCCTCAATAGATCGACTTTTAGTGTCGAGTGCAGATACAATACTAGCAAGAAAACTTTGGCAACCCTTTTGAATAAGTTTTTTCGCACACATGCATGAAATAATATGTGGAATTTGATTGTTTTGCGCTGCCTCGAAGATAAATGCTTTCCCATTTGGTGGTCTAATAGATACTGACCTTCGTCGAAAATCAATGGTAGCCCCATTCAGTGTGAGAAAATCCATCCACAAATAATGTCGAACTCAGGCATTGGTAAAACAATGAGGTCCGCTCGTATAATATATTCTTTTGTAATTTGAGCTCCACACCCTTAATCATGCTTGTAGAGACCATATGTTCGCCAGAAGGCATTGTAACTCGAAATCCCGACTCTACGTCCACTGGTAAGATTCCAAATTTCTTCACGAAGGATTCAGATATGAAAGAATGCGTAGCTCCAGAATCTAGCAAAGCGTAAGTAGTTATTCCTGCTAGCAATATTCGTCCTGATAATATTTGTAGTATTTGCAATTAAGGCCATAAAGTTTCAAAAGTTTTCCTACCATCTAAGCCCTTCTAGTTTTCCATATTAGCATTTCAACCCCTCAATTTTGAAAGTTTGCTAATAAGCCCCTTAAGTTTCGAAAATTACCAAATGCCCCTTAGCATATTTAATCTAAATAAATCCAAGAAACTCGATCTAACAATTGCAGCTATCTCGGTTATTAGATTTTAGGATTAAGTGTTTTCACAAAACGAAAATACTATTTTTAATTAATATGGAACGATATCGTGCCCAATTAGTTATTAATAAGTTTTGACTGGATGATGGGTTTGGTCAATTAAATTAGGAAAACACAAGGATTTTAGCGGCTATCCCTATAATTCTAAGGTTAATTACTTGTAACTGCATGAATAAATAATATGTTAGCCGATGAATAGTGACACAATTGAATAGTTAAAATTCTCTTGAATCAAAGTTTAGTAATTTAATTCTCGTTTAGATTTATTATTTTTTATTGCTTTCTAATTTTATTTTTGATATTTTATTTTGTTCTTATCCAACAAAACCCCTCTGTTATTTATTTTTCCTCGAAATAAATCATCTCCCGTTCCCTGTTGATTCGACCCTACTCACCATTACACTCATTTTACTTAGAGAGTAGGAGTTTAAGTTTGGTGGCTCAACGACAGCACACCAGCGTGCATCACATAGGCCCTTCCATTCGTGGGTTGCTTGAGCTTTGGGCAATCACCAGCCTTATGCCCCATTCCTCTGCACTTGAAGCACTTGTAGGTGCCCCACAAGCACTTTCCATAGTGATGGCGATCACACTCGTTGCAAAGTGGTTTTTCAGCAGTCTTCGGAACTTTTTTTCTAGGTGGTTTTCCTTGTGGTTTCGGAGGTCCCAGCCGCCTAGGTGGTCTCATAAATGGCTTCTTATTATGCTGACTAGCTTGCTGGGCATGATTCCTCTTACGCTGTATCTTCCAATCAATATCCTTCAGAGATTGCTCGGTTCGAAAAGCTTTAGAAACAACAGTATTATAGTCAATAAGATCAGTCAGCCTCACTTCTTGATGCAACGTCGACCTAAAACTATCCAAGAAATGTCGTAACTTTTCCGCATCATCATTAGCAATCAAGGGCACAAAATGACAGCCCCTATTAAACTTCTGCACAAACTCAGCAACAGACAAATCCCCCTGGCAGAGACTCATAAACTCTCTCTTCAGCCTCGAACAAACGTCGATAGTGAAGTAATTATCATTGAACACTCTCTTGAAATTTTCCCATGTCAGAGTCGTTAGATTCACCCCTCGCTCAGGTTAATAGGTTTTGTGGGCTTATAACGTCAGGCTATGGCTCATGGCTACAATAAAAGTTATGGAAATCAAAATTTGAAAGAAATATTTGAATTTTCATCGTTTTCACTCTCCTTTCATTCACCATCCCTTATTATTTTCTTCACAATCATATCAACAATTTCCCATATTTTTCTTTTTCTCCACTTTTTGACTCATTTATTCTACTATTTCTTTTTCTTCTTTTTTTCCGTCTCTTTTTCAACTCCTTCATGCACATTTAATTTTTTTTCTTTTTGAGGAGTATTTGAATCATTACAACACCAATGAACTTATTTCTCTCAAAATTAAGTAGGACAATAAGTGTATAAGCATTATTAGGTAGTTGTTGTGGAATGTAGAATAAATACAAGTGTGGGATAATTGTATGTCATAAACACACACCACTTGATTGTAGGCTCAAAATAGGACACTAGGGATACTTCGTGTTCATTTGGTAGGCTCAAAGACTCAAACGGTTCCAAAGATTGCCTAAATCATTCCTATGTCACATATTATCCGGATTTCGCCTCGAAAAGTGTTCAAGAAAGTTCAAGATTTCTGTCAATCGGTTAGTCATCTCATACAAACCAATCACATGCATTGTCCAATCAAAATGATGTATGAGATAGGTGAACAAAGAAAAGCCAAGCATCTCAATCAACTCGAGGCTCAATGGGCTAACAATCGATAGTAAACAATGAAAACAGGCCAAATATATTGAGAAAATTTACCTAGATTATCTCTGTGTTTGCAAAAGTGTCAGTCAATGTCATGCGAGAAGTACTAAAACTCAGATCTCCATTGTCTATTTAGCATCACAGGTATGTAAATTATCTCTAAACATCGATAATATCAACAAACATGACAGTGCAAAAATTTGAGACTCTCAAGTTATCATAAACACATGTTTTCATAACCACAACTTCATTCTCATCATCGGCCACACAATGACGTCTCCATGACTCTTTCTAACGACTCTATCATGCAATAAATAATTAAAAAAAATTTTTGTTTTTTTTTCAGACTAGACTCTACTGTGCAAGGAATAACTAAATATGCAATTACTCAAAACAAATTAACAAATCAAAGTAAGCAAGGTAAATCAAAATTAACGACCCCCCCAAACTTAAGTACGTGGATTGTCCCCAATGCACAGTAATAAACCAAGAGAAATGGGGGATTACGTACCTCATACAACGAGCATCAGGACTCGCTGTCTTCGCCTGACAGCTCGACCTCCTCCTCATCATCATACTCAACGTCATCCTCAATAGGTCTGTAAGAAAATGCTGGCGGTGGTGGGAATGGATCATCAGAAGGACCGGTCGCAGGGAAACGCTGTGCAAGCACACAAGTAAAATCATGCATGTAATCCATGTGCTCACGTGTAATCCGCCACTGTCTCCTCATCATGCGCTCTAGGTCATCGAGACGCTCATGTGTGGCATGTTCTCTCCCTATACGTGTGTGTGGTGATTGTGAGGGGGGTTGTGGCCGTGCTCCACTCCTTGAAGCCTCTCCAGGACCAGTAGTAATCTGTCTCCATCTCTTATCACTCGGGAGGGGTTGAACGAGTGAGATATTTCCTTTCGTGCGCATCAGTTCCTCAGTATCATCAAAAGTAACCCCCGCTACATGACAGAGGTCAGTTATTGTTGACGAATGGGGCATGCTAACAGTAGAGGTGCCCCGAGCAGCCTGCAAAATAGACGTCATAATCACCCAGCCTGCGTCCACTGTCCTGTCGGTGATGATACAATACACCAACGCTACCTTCGTCTTTGTCACATCAGATACATGCCCAGATGGCATCAACCACGAGGCTACAAAGTGATACCATTTGTACGCCTCCCTCTTCATAGACGTCGCAGCAAATGTGACCGGGGCTCGTTGATTGTTGAGCTTCCAAACCGTGCCCAGCTCACAAATTATTGTTATGATTGTCTCGTATGGATAAGCCTCTCGCATGAACAACACGTACTCATCTATGTCTTAATCAGGCATCGAGTACAGAGAATTAATCGTTTTGCTATCGAAGGCAACCATCTGCCCCTGAATCTTCACATGATAACCCTCATGTTTAACCTTTAGATTGGCATAAAACTCTCGCACAAGGGAAATCACAGCGTCTTCTGGAGGTTTCACAAACTTTTCCCAATTTAGATGCCTAGCATGAATCAGTGTCTCACACCCCTGGACGCTCTGATCCATCTCTCTCTCTCGCTGCATGATTTTTTCTTGTAATTTAGAGTAATTTTCAGCAGCAACAGCATACCATAACCGTCGTCTATCAAAACTGACGATAGACGACTCGCCATCCCCAGACTGAACCTTCTTGCTCTTCTTTTTCGGAGGCATGATTCAATTCAATATAAACCCTGCACAACAACAATTTTTCAACAACAATGCCTCACACAACAATATTACAACAATGCAGCACCCACAATAACAACACAATCAATCAATTAATGATCCCTTCTAACATGAAATACTCTCAATCAAACAATTCTCAACAACAAACTCGCTCAGACAATTCATCGAACACCTTGTGTACGTAACTCAAAACTCAATTCTTTCAAATTTCAAGCGTTAAAATCAAGAATCACTACACCAAAGACTGTTACCTTATGATAGGGTATCCAAAATATGCTGCAATCCTTCGGGTGTCGACTCGTTGAAGAATTCTCTTTAAAATTTTTGAGTCAAAAAGGTGCTAGGAGTGAGAAATTTTGGTGGATTTGGTTTGAAGATGATTTGTATGGTGTATTGTGGGGTTTTGAAGGAGAAATTGTGGAGGATTTATGGTGAGGGGCGAATTCTTGGTGGTGGAGGAGGGGAGCCGCGGCGCTGAGTGCTTGCTGATGGAAGAATGAATTCTCGGCCAGCCTTTTTTTTCATATAATACGAACTAGCGCCGCGGCGCTTAACTCTGGGCCCCTTCAGTGTCGCGGCACTGAGTGTCTAGTGTCGTCAGTGCCGCGGCGCTAATCTTTCACATGAAATGGCGTTGCGGCGCTCAATATGTGGAACCTAGGCACTGCATCTTGGCATAAAATGACGCTGCGGCGCTGGTTGGTGGCTCCTGTACGCCCGAGATTAGGAATATTTGAGCTCTTTGCACACTCCATTTAAACTTTTACATGCATAATAAAATATGTATCAATGTCTAATCTTCACATTCATAATTCAATAACATAAAAATGCAAAAAATTACTACTGAAAAATAAAATAAAAACAGATAAAGAAAATGAAGTCAATAAAAGATACTGGTTGGGTTGCCACCCAAAAAGCGCTTGGTTTAACGTCATCAGCCTGACTGTCACCAGTCTGCTCATGGTGGGTTGTATGAGCTCTTGTATGCTTTGATTTCCCCCATTTGACCTTCAACCTCCATGGTCAACTTTCCTCGTTTCACGTCAATGATGGCTCCAACAGTAGCAAATAATGGTCGTCCTAGAATGACGCGAACGTTCATACTTTTCTCCATGTCAAGTACCACGAAATCTTCTAGAAGCCTCAATTTATCGATCCGAAGTTCAACATCTTCCACAATACCCAACGGTGTCCTGACCGATTTATCTGCCGTCTCCAAGCTTAGTTCTGTGGGCTTCACCGGCTCAGTCCAAATTTCTCGTAGAGAGAACTTGGCATTATATTCACGCTCGCTCCTGAATCACAGATAGCCTTTTCCCCTAATTGACCCCCTATTTCACATGGTACAACAAATTCCCCGACAACGGCGTCAAAAACTTGTTGCGCGTTTTTCGCTGGCAAGCGCACGGTTGTCAAGTTTTAATAAAAAGAAGTAGAGTATCGTTCCCACGAGGAGTGTAAGCTAAAAATAAATCAGTGCTTGTAATTAAAATAGTCCCAACTTTATTTAGAAAAATCAATAGATGTTTGGTTTGTCTAAAACAACTAAATGGCAAATAAATAATTAATCTAATCACTGAATGGAGAAATATCAACGAGAAAAAATATCTAGAGGAGTGGTTTCACTAAGTTTCCACAATAATTCTTCCTGGTTGGATTTATATTCATGAATTCCAATTATTTAATGGCCAAGAACACTTAATTATTTTATTCTCCCTTTCCCAAGTGACGAATAAATTGTATCAATCAAACTTCGATTCAAATATTCCTAATAAAATTCTAAGTTTAATTAATAAATGCAAGTGATGTTCTCATTAAACCTCGTCAAAATTATACGCCTTTCGAACGATATATGTGGCTCGGTTTAGGAATTCATAATTATTCCCTTACTAAGTGTCACATTTTCTACAATATTTTTTTATTGAACTGCTATATTTATTTTTACCATTAAAAAAAAAATATTGTAGATAAAAATTTAAATATTTCCTACTATTATTAAAAGATTATATACAAATATTTACATTCTTATTTCAAAAATGTACAATTATTCTACAGCAGAAGTTTAATATTTATTTATGAACAGATCATCACAACTTTCAAATGCTCTTATTTCAGCTTCAGTTATTTTCCTCCTGTTCCAATTCTGGGGTTCCTGTGTCTGGAAATTACAATAGACAAAAAGAAACAGAGGGTTAAGTCTTTGAAGACTTAGTGAGTTTAAATCAGTATATAGCTTTTTAAATAAGTTAAAATAGCGCTTCCTAATAATTATGCATGAAGTAATATGCATACCAAATTAGATGTTATGAATGCTATGAAATGTTAAAATTCCTAATAGATAAATGAAAATTTCATAAATTAACATTGGTGGCTCTAATTGAGCACTTATAAGATCTTTTTACGAGCCGGGTGAACCATTCTCCGGACCGAAATATTCGGTGCGCGTTGTTCAGATGAACCATATACCCGAGACTTTTGACCCGTTGTTCATTGGACTCACTTTCCGAGACGAAGCCACGTTGTCCAGTGGACTCAATTTCCGGACCGAAATCTGTTGTCGACTCCATTCATTAATAGTATATCAATCCATTCATAAATATGCAAGAAAATATATCAGTAATCAAAATGAACTGTGGATTATATTTGAACATTAAATAGATGCTATTGAAATTTTCAGGCCAAATGTCAAAAGCTTTAATAGAAGAATGAATAGTAATTTAATCACCTGATAACTTACAATTTAGGCTTGATTAGTAATCCGAATCGTTGGAGCAAGTCCTAAAAATATATTATGAATGATATTTATATGTTAGAGTTTTAAGTAAATAGCTGATCATTTCCAGATTATTTTTTTGTTCAAAATTTAACCCGTTTGATTTTACTTAAGTTCACAAAATTTATATTAATTAGAAAATGTAGAACCCGTAACTTAGACTACGTATAAGTCATGCATAATTCTAGTATTTAAATTAAAATGATTTTTATTGCATGTAATTATATTACGTAGTAGTTTAAATTTTTATCCTTTCAGTTATTTGAGTAAGGCCGGACTGGAGTTGGAGCTTAGAGATAAAATTTAAGATTCAGAAAATATTACCGGAATTTATTTTAGCTAGCAAGTAAGTTAATTTAAGTTAAAAGGGGAGTTTAAGGAATTATTTAAGTTACTTGAGTTGAGTAGAAAATAAATTCATTTAAGTTCCTTAATTAAGGGGTTAGTTTACTAAATTATTTAAAAGATAGGTAAGGCTTTTAAGGGTTATAAATTTAGTAAATAATCAACATTTCCCCTCCATATATTAGTGAATTTTCGGCCCTTAGTATCTAGACTAGTCATTGCCAACTCATCACCCTTTTGACCCTTTCTTTGTTGAGTTAGCATACTAATCTTTTTAATTCTTTATCCACCTTAATTAATTAATTATTAACCAATATCCTAACCTAGTCTAGCATGAAGAATCGGTCACCCCATCCATTTCTCTCCCCAACAAATATTTGTTAGCAACCAAAATTCAAATTTCAAAAAAAAAATATAATGGAGACTTGGTCTTGCTTTTTCCACCTATATTTGCAACCATTTCCCTCACTCCCCTAACCACTATTTCTCCTCTCCATCAACGAAAACCAGAGCCATTTTCAGTGCCAAAAATCGTGAGAATTCAGTGGGAGATAGGAGAGAAAAATCGAGTAAGAAGAAAGGTAGAAAAGAAAGCGCTCCACCTCCTCCGCGCCGGATCGTCTCGTTCTTTTCGTTTTTCTTTCAAACGAAACCAGGCATGCATATATTCTTCCTTGACTCTTCAATCAAGTCCTATTATCAATTATTTTCCATTACATGATCATCATTTCCATGTTAAAACCGAAATACATCAAGAGATTTCAGAAAATTCAACATGCAGAATTTTTCGGTTTTTCTCTTGTGCTTCACGGGTTGCTTTGTTTTGTGGGTTTCAGGTATTGGTTCGATTCCAGGCTCCCAAAGCGACTTATAGACATGTAATATGATGTATTAGGATCACTTTGGTTCATTCATTCGAGCCCCACACCCGCTGGAAATGAGAAATGACAGCAGCTTCCCATTCTTGCCATATTGAGTTTCGATTTTCTCATGTTGCTCTCAAAGGGAAATGAATCTGATCTTGGCTGCCCTAAGGGCTTATAGCCATGGTTGGATCACTTCCCTAGTATGTCTAAGACGTGACTAAGTCGCCCTTTTGGTGGCTCGGTCCATGGTTACTCGGTTTTCAACTAAAACATCAAGAACAGCCCTTACCCCATTTCGGCCCTTCATTTTTACAGCATGTGTCATTTTGGTTTGGTGGATGGTGGGGATCTTGGTTGGTCTATGGCCCTTAGCCACGGTTCATACCATGCCTCTAGATGTCTAGATCGTGTCATGGTCAATCAAATGGCCATTGGAACGATTCGTGACAGCAAAACAAAAGCAATGCATCCTACGTGCAGAATTTGTTCTCGGTTGTAACGTTTGGGTCGTTGCTGGAATATTTCGAATTTTGGCTGGTCTAAAGCCCTTAGCCATGGTTCAAATCATTCCTTGGGATGTTGGTAAGAGGTTCTGGTCGGTGGTTCAAGCCCCAATGGACATTAGCCTCGCAAACGACGCAAGGAAACCAAAGCACAGTTGCTGTATTTCTTGACAGCAACTTGCTGTGACGGTTCAGTGGCTCGTTCAAGTTCTCGGTTGGCTTTTAGCCCATGGCCTTGGACTGTACAGTACCTCATCGAGTTAGGAAGGCCACGTTTTTGGCCGTTTGTGATTCGGATCATTTTTGAGGTCGTACGAGAATTTACGGTGCGATGTGCCAAATTGACTCTCGAAAGAGCGTTTCATGTTTTGGCCTCCATTCACCTAGATTTCGGCCCTCACCATTTTAGGAGCATTATTTGATCATTTTAGGCGTATTTTAATCATGACTACATGATGGCTCAGTGTTGGTTCGGGTTGGCTCGGAGTCATGATTTAATACGAAGTCGGTAGGCGTAATTGTCACATTTTTTGAAGGTTATTGTATAGTTTGGTTCCATAAATCTATTGCATATTTTTCATGGCATATTTAGGTTGCAGCGAGTTTGGGAGCGATCCAATCCAAGCAGTAAAATGGGTACAAGATATTTAATTCAGCTATTTAATTATATTACGTGCAAAAATACAAATTTTGAGATTTATGCGATATTGCTTGTGGTCACTTTACTATCATGCTTAAGTCCGGTCCCCAGTATCGGCCCGGTCACCAGTTACCGGTCAGTTCAGTTGTTTCACCCAGTACTGTGGCAGTAGTCTGATCAGACGTAAATCCGATCCCCAGTATCGGTCCGGTCACCAGTATCGGTCAGCTCAGTTCAGTTCAGTTCAGGGACCACTTGCGTAGACCATAATCTCACAGAAAATTATTATATGCTATTTCAGTACAGTGCTCCAAGGAGCAAACAGTTTCACTATGATTTTCAGTTCAGCTATGCACGTATTATAATTAATCATGACACGACATTTTACGATATGCCTCATGACATGAAATTTTACTCCCATGCAATTTTACTATATTTACTCGTTATTTACGATATATGCATGTTGAGTCTTTAGACTCACTAGATTTGATTGTTGTAGGTACTGATGATGTCGGGATCGAGGGCGGGGACCAGTGAGCTAGCTCGAGTCGGCAGTAGTGGCACCCGAGGACCTCAGTTTCAGCACTTGCCATTTTGATGCTCAAATATTTTATTAGTTATTGAATACTTTAACTTGTTATTTTGGCAAGTAATAATTTCTTCCGCTGCTGTTTTGAACGTTAAATATTTTAGCAGTATTTGGTATGAATGAGGCACTCCATTTATTCTAAAAGAAAAAAATTAAATTTTCCGCAAATTTTCAAGTAAGGATTTTTAGGCCTCTACATCTGGTATCAAAGCAATGGTTCTGTAAAGCATTGCACTACTACTGACCGCGAGAAGCTCATGAAGTCACGTCGTCGGTCTGTAAGTCTTACAGCTACGCCTTTTATTTAAAGCATGAATTATTTAACAGCATGTTTACATGAAATGTTTTACTTCCAGATTTATGTTATTGTTCAGTACTTAAATTTAAATAAATTGTGGAATTATGCATGTTAGTTACGTATGGGTTATGTATGGAACAGTATGCCCCCTAGACGCATTCTCGAGCGCACTATAAACGAGGAGCCTCGCCAGGAGGACAGGGAGGAGCAGAGGCAGGAGAGAGACTTACGACCTCCACCACCACCGGACATGAATGCCCAGATGCTAGCTGGGATGACTCGGTTCTTCGCGCAGTTTGCGGAGAACAATGCTGTGGCGACCAGGCCGACAGAGCCTGAGGCAGTATACGAGAGATTCATGAAGATGCGTCCAAAGGAGTTTTCTGGGACGACGGACCCCATGGTTGCCGAGGGCTGGATCAAGTCCCTCGAGGTTATTTTCGAGTTCATGGAGCTTGGAGATGCAGATCGAGTTCGTTGTGCCTCTTATCTGTTCGGAGGAGATGCCCGCTTATGGTGGGAAGGAGCTTCAGTAGCCCTTAACTTGGCTACCCTGTCATGGACACGTTTCACGGAGGTATTCTACTCCAAGTATTTTACGGATGAGGTGCGCACCCGATTGACCACGGAGTTTATGAGCCTTAGACAGGGGGATCTGACGGTTACGGAGTTCATCCGTAAGTTCGAGAGGGGTTGTCACTTTGTGCCCTTGATCGCGAACGATGCTAAAGCCAAGTTGATGCATTTCTTGGTGGGTTTACGGCCGATCTTGCGCCGTGATGTTAGGGTGTCTGACCCTACTACTTACGAGGTCGCCGTCTCCAGAGCTCTGGCCGCAGAGCAGGACCAGCGAGATATAGAGAGGGATCGCTTGGGAAAGCGACCAGTTCAGATACCACACCGCCGTCCTCCTCCTCAGCAGCACCAGCATCAGCATAAGAGGCCGTATCACGGCCCGCCCAGGAACAGAGGAGGACCTCAGCAGCAGCAGCAGCAGCAGCAGCAGCAGGGACGTGTCGTCCCGAGGACCTTTGAGCACCCAGTCTGTCCCAAGTGCTCACGCCGTCATCCGGGAGCATGCATGTTTGGCTCAGGGAAATGTTTTAAGTGTGGCAGCACGGACCACATGCTACGGCAGTGCCCCCGGAAGAATCTGCCTACCCAAGGCAGAGTTTTTGCTCTCCATGCTGCGGAGACGAACCCTGACACCATGCTGATGACAGGTACCTTACAGCTTTAAGTTACATTTGCATTCCAATGTTTTGGGAATCGGGATTAAGATTTTGAACTTAGAATTGCGATAGGATTGCATGCTCTACTCAGTATTATTTTCGGGATTTAGTTAGAAGAACTGTGACCTTTGCATGTCTATAAGCTTAGCTCTTGTGATTATTTGGGTTCAGCTTAGTGTTCCGAACTTTCAGGGAGAATTTTCATAGCTGGCTCAGCTACCAAAGCCCTGATAGATTCAGGGGCTACCCACTCATTTATTTCAGAGGTCTTTGCAAACTTTCTCAAAGTTAAGACCATCGGGCTAGATGTAGCCTATTCGGTGTCATTGCCTTCGGGAGAGGAGATAACCGCCACCAGCGTGATCCGAGACATAGACCTTGAGCTGCATGGAAATCTTGTTTATGCGGATCTCATCTTATTGCCGATGCCAGAGTTTGACATCATTCTGGGGATGGACTGGCTATCGCGGAACAGAGTTTTGATCGACTTTCAGCGGAGATCCATTCTAGTTCGACCGCCTGGGATGACTCAGTTCTTATTTGAGCCGGACAGGTACTTTCCTTTACCGCGCATTATTCCATATGTTCAGGCTAGAAAGCTCATGCATAGAGGGTGTCGGGCATTTTTAGCAACTTTTATATCTGTCCCCGAGGCACCCAGTCAGTCAGCCTCAGATGTTCCGATTGTTAGAGACTTCGTAGACGTTTTCCCTGAGGACGTCTCTGGTGTTCCACCTGAGAGAGAGGTGGAGTTTTCCATCGAGCTTATGCCAGGTACGGCTCCGATCTCAAAAGCGCCGTATCGACTAGCCCCGACAGAGATGGCAGAGCTTAAGAAGCAGATTCAGGAACTTCTTGACAAGGAGTTCATTCGCCCTAGTTTCTCACCTTGGGGCGCGCCAGTCTTGTTTGTTAAGAAGAAGGATGGCTCGATGAGACTTTGTATTGACTATCGGGAGTTGAACAGGGTTACAGTGAAGAATAAATACCCACTTCCGAGGATTGAGGATCTGTTTGACCAGTTGCAGGGAGCTTCGATTTTCTCTAAGATAGATCTGCGTTCCGGTTATCACCAGTTGAGAGTGAGAGATGCTGATGTTTCGAAGACAGCTTTCAGGACTCGTTATGGCCACTACGAGTTCCTTGTGATGCCGTTCGGTTTGACGAATGCGCCAGCGATCTTCATGGATCTCATGAATCGCGTATTTCAGCCGTACCTCGATCAGTTCGTGATAGTATTCATAGACGACATCCTCGTCTACTCCAAGAATCGGGAGGATCACAGCAGGCATCTGACTACAGTGTTGCAGACATTGCAGAAGCACAAACTATTCGCAAAGTTCAGTAAATGCGAATTCTGGTTGGAGAAGGTGGCGTTCTTAGGCCACATTGTTTCTAGCAGTGGCATTGAGGTGGACCCAGCGAAAGTTGCAGCAGTCAGAGATTGGGTAGTGCCTCAGAATGCATCCGAGATCCGCAGTTTTCTTGGCCTAGCAGGATATTACCGGAAGTTCATCAAGGGATTCTCCTCGATTGCAGTTCCACTCACAGCACTGACAAAGAAGAATGTGAAATTTGTTTGGAGCGAGGAGTGTCAGAAGAGCTTCGACACTTTGAAGCAAGCTCTTATCTCAGCACCAGTTTTGGCCATGCCGTCAGGGCCCGGTGAGTTTGTTCTGTATACCGATGCTTCGAAGCTCGGTCTTGGCGCCGTATTGATGCAGCATGGGAAGGTGATAGCTTATGCTTCTAGACAGCTGAAAACTCATGAGAAGAACTACCCTACCCATGATTTAGAGTTGGCCGCCGTAGTTTTTGCCTTGAAGATTTGGAGGCACTATCTGTATGGAGAGAAGTGCCAGATCTTTACCGACCACAAGAGCCTCAAGTATTTCTTTACGCAGAAGGAGCTGAACATGCGTCAGAGGCGTTGGTTGGAGCTTGTGAAAGACTACGATTGTGACATTAGCTACCACCCGGGTAAGGCTAATGTAGTTGCAGATGCACTGAGCAGAAAAGTTGCAGTGATGGCTCATTTGGCAGTTTCGAGACCTCTTCAGTTTGAGATGCAGAGGTTTGATCTTGAGACTTATCCTCGAGGTAGAGTTCCCCGTCTATCTACCTTGACCATTCAGTCTTCCCTTCTTGACCGTATTCGCAGTGGTCAGGCAGCAGATGAGCAGTTGGCCAAGTGGAAGCAGAGAGATGAGGCCAAGGGCAGTGTTTTGTATTCAGTCAGCGACGGCATACTGAGATACCGAGACAGGATATGGGTTCCTAGCAGTGATTCTATCCGAGCAGACATCTTATCAGAGGCCCATATGTCGCCGTACTCTATTCATCCAGGGAGTACGAAGATGTACAAAGATCTACAGCTATTGTATTGGTGGCCTGGGATGAAGAAAGACATCAGACGATTTGTATCCGAGTGTCTGACTTGCCAGTTAGTGAAGGCCGAGCATCAGAGACCAGCAGGTTTGCTCAAGCCTCTTCCTATTCCCGAGTGGAAGTGGGAGAACGTTACCATGGATTTTGTGACAGGATTGCCGAAGTCAGCCAGAGGATCGAATGCTATCTGGGTGATTGTAGATCGTCTTACCAAATCAGCGCACTTCTTGCCTATTAAGACGACTTTCACTATGGTTCAGTATGCGGAGTTGTATATCCGAGAGATAGTCCGACTTCACGGCATTCCAGTTTCTATCGTGTCTGACAGAGATCCCCGATTTACTTCCTCGTTTTGGAAGAGTTTGCATTCGACCATGGGTACGAAGTTGCTGTTTAGCACAGCTTTCCATCCGCAGACAGATGGGCAGTCAGAGCGAGTTATTCAGATCTTGGAGGATCTTCTCCGTGCTTGCGTCATTGACTTCTCAGGGAGTTGGGAGTCGAACTTGCCATTGGTAGAGTTCACCTATAACAACAGCTTTCAGTCGTCTATAGGAATGGCTCCGTATGAAGCACTATATGGTCGCAAGTGCAGATCTCCTGTTCATTGGGATGAAGTAGGAGAGAGAGCAGAGTTGGGTCCAGAGATTATACAGCAGACTGTCGATGTAGTAGCCCAGATCCGTGATAGAATGAGGACTGCTCAGAGTCGACAGAAGAGCTATGCAGATCAGAGAAGGAGAGAGTTAGAGTTTGCTGTCGACGACCATGTTTTCGTGAAGGTGGCACCGATGAAGGGTGTCATGACATTCGGAAAGAAAGGGAAGCTCAGTCCGAGATTCATTGGACCATTTGAGATCCTCGACAGAGTTGGGACGCTAGCCTATCGTGTGGCTCTTCCGCCGAATCTGGCCGGAGTACACAATGTCTTTCACGTCTCTATGCTGAGGAAGTACATGGCGAATCCTTCGCATGTCTTAAACTTCGAGCCGTTGCAGCTCACTCCGAACCTATCTTATGAGGAGAGGCCAGTGCAGATCCTAGACAGGCAGGAGAAGAAGCTTCGGAACAAGCTGGTTAGGCGAGTCAAAGTCAAGTGGCTCAACCATTCAGAGGAGGAAGCTACGTGGGAGTCAGAGCCAGAGATGAGGAGTCGGTACCCCGAGTTATTCGGTGAGTCTTAATTTCGAGGACGAAATTTCTTTTAAGGGGGGAAGAATTGTAGAACCCGTAACTTAGACTACGTATAAGCCATGCATAATTCTAGTATTTTAAAATGATTTTTATTGCATGAGTATTTAAATTTAATTATTTTACGTAGTAGTTTAAATTTTTATCCTTTCAGTTATTTCAGTAAGGCCGGGCTGGAGTTGGAGTTTAGAGATAAAATTTAAGATTTAGAAAATATTTCCGGAATTTATTTTAGCTAGCAAGTAAGTTAATTTAAATTATTAAGGAGGTTTGAGGATTTATTTAAGCAACTTGAGGTGAGTAGAAAGTAAATTCAATTAAGTTCCATAATTAAGGGGTTAGTTCACTAAATTAATTAAAGGATAGGTAAGGCTTATAAGGGTTATAAATTTAGTAAATAATCAACATTTCCCCTCCATATATTATTGAATTTTCGGTCATTAGTATCTAGACTAGTCATTTCCAACTCATCACCTTTTGACCCATTCTTTGTTGAGTTAGCATACTAATCTTTTTAATTCTTTATCCACCTTAATTAATTAATTATTAACCAATATCCTAACCTAGTCTAGCATGAAGAATCGGTCACCCCATCCATTTCTCTCCCCAACAAATATTTGTTAGCAACCAAAATTCAAATTTCAAAAAAATAAAATGGAGACTTGGTCTTGCTTTTTCCACCTATATTGCACTCATTTTCCCTCACTCTCCTAACCATCACTTCCCCTCCCCCATGACCGAAATTCAGAGGCATTTCATAGTGTAAAAAACCGTGAGCATCCTAGCAAGAATTAGGAGAGAAAATCGAGTAGCAAGCAAGAAAAGAAAACGCTCCACCTCCTCCGCGCCGGATCGTCTCGTTCTTTTCGTTTTTCTTTCAAACGAAACCAGGCATGCATATATTCTTCCTTGACTCTTCAATCAAGTCCTATTATCAATTATTTTTCATTACATGATCATCATTTCCATGTTAAAACCGAAATACATCAAGAGATTTCAGAAAATGCAACATGCAGAATTTTTCGGTTTTTCTCTTGTGCTTCACGGGTTGCTTTGTTTTGTGGGTTTCAGGTATTGGTTCGATTCCAGGCTCCCAAGGCGACTTATAGACATGTAATAGGATGTATTAGGATCACTTTGGTCCATTCATTCGAGCCCCACACCCGCTGGAAACGAGAAATGACAGCAGCTTCTCATTCTTAGCCATTTGTGTTTTCGAAAATTCTGCGTGTGCTGTCAAAGGAAATGAATCTGATCATGGCTGCCCCAAAGCCTATAGCCATGGTTAGATAACTTCCCTAGCATGTCTAAGACGTGACTAAGTCGCCCTTTTGGAGGCTTGGTCCATGGTGCATCGGTTTTTAATTAAAAGTGCAAGAACAGCCCCAGCCCCCCTTCGGCTTCTCATTTTGACAGCATGTGTATTTCGAATTTGGTGGGATGGTGTGGATCTTGGTTGGCCTATGGCCCTTAGCCACGGTTCATACCATGCCCCTAGATGTCTAGATCGTGTCATGGTCAATCAAATGGCCATTGGAACGATTCGTGACAGCAAAACAAAAGCAATGCATCCTACGTGCAGAATTTGTTCTCGGTTGTAACGTTTGGGTCGTTGCTGGAATATTTCGAATTGTGGCTGGTCTAAAGCCCTTAGCCATGGTTCAAATCATTCCTTGGGATGTTGGTAAGAGATTTTGGTCGGTGGTTCAAGCCCCAATGGCCATTAGCCTCGCAATCGACGCAAGAAACCAAAGCACAGCTGCTGTATTTCTGGACAGCAACTTGCTGTGACGGTTCAGTGGCTCGTTCGAGTTCTTGGTTGGCTTTTAGCCCATGGCCTTGGACTGGACAGTGCCTCATCGAGTTAGGAAGGTCATGTTTTTGGCCGTTCGTGATTCGGATCATTTTTGAGGTCGTACGAGAATTTACGGTGCGATGTGCCAAATTGACTCTCGAAAGAGCGTTTCATGTTTTGGCCTCCATTCACCTAGATTTCGGCCCTCACCATTTTAGGAGCATTATTTGATCATTTTAGACGTATTTTAATCATGATTACATGATGGTTCAGTGTTGGTTCGGGTTGGCTCGGAGTCATGATTTAATACGAAGTCGGTAGGCGTAATTGTCACATTTTTGAAGGTTATTGTATAGTTTGGTCCCATAAATCTATTGCATATTTTTCATGGCATATTTAGGTTGCAGCGAGCCTGGGAGCGATCCAATCCAAGCAGTAAAATGGGTACAGGATATTTAATTCAGTTATTTAATTATATTACGTGCAAAAATACAAATTTTGAGATTTATGCGATATTGCTTGTGGTCACTTTACTATCATGCTTAAGTCCGGTCCCCAGTATCGGCCCGGTCACCAGTTACCGGTCAGTTCAGTTGTTTCACCCAGTACTGTGGCAGTAGTCTGATCAGACGTAAATCCGATCCCCAGTATCGGTCCGGTCACCAGTATCGGTCAGCTCAGTTCAGTTCAGTTCAGGGACCACTTGCGTAGACCATAATCTCACAGAAAATTATTATATGCTATTTCAGTACAGGGCTCCAAGGAGCAAACAGTTTCACTATGATTTTCAGTTCAGCTATGCACGTATTATAATTAATCATGACACGACATTTTACGATATGCCTCATGACATGAAATTTTACTCCCATGCAATTTTACTATATTTACTCGTTATTTACGATATATGCATGTTGAGTCTTTAGACTCACTAGACTTGATTGTTGTAGGTACTGATGATGTCGGGATCGAGGGCGGGGACCAGTGAGCTAGCTCGAGTCGGCAGTAGTGGCACCCGAGGACCTCAGTTTCAGCACTTGCCATTTTGATGCTCAAATATTTTATTAGTTATTGAATACTTTAACTTGTTATTTTGGCAAGTAATAATTTCTTCCGCTGCTGTTTTGAACGTTAAATATTTTAGCAGTTTTTGGTATGAATGAGGCACTCCATTTATTCTAAAAGAAAAAAATTAAATTTTCCGCAAATTTTCAAGTAAGGATTTTTAGGCCTCTATAGAAAATATCTCTAAACATTACGAAAGTTGGCCAAAAAGTCGGAAACATCACCAGGAAAGTTCGGCCACCAGAAAAATGGCGATACGGTGGCGCGTGAGGTACACGCGCCGACGGTTCCAGCACATGACTGGTCTTCCGGCGGCCACGTGCGGCCGGGTTTTTTCCAGCTTATGTAACTTTGTAAGATCTTTATTTCTTATGTTGAAAGTATTTTTAAATTCTTATCCGATCAATACCAGATTTAAATATCGTCTTATGAAGAACTAAGGTACTCCGGCATTCCGAAAATGTTAGTTCTGTCAATATTTTGGGACGACGGATGGTATGTACCTTATCTATGCAACAAGGTGTACAACTTTTGTGTTCAAGTCAACCTCTAGTTTGATGTGTAGCTATAAGAAAGATGAGCGTAGATTACCTAGCTAGAAACGGGATTCCGTTGCCGTTTTTTGGAATATCTTGGTTTGATTTTCTTGTTCTTGCTCGATCTTTTTACATCAACTCCAGTGCTATATTGCTTTAAGATATGAAGTGAATAGTTGGTGATTTATTGGAATTTTTCGGAAAGGGATATATATTTTTTTTCTCTTTTCCTCTTTCCTTTCTTCTTCCCTCTTTCGTTTCTTTCTTCTCTCTCGGTTAATTGTGAATTGAAAATGAGAAAGGCGTTTAGGTATATATAGCCAAGGAATTCATACTTATCCATATTTATTTTATTATTTATTAAATAAAAGAGATGATGTTTATCCAAAACTTAATATTATTATATACTTATATACATTTAAATACTTTGTATTTAGTTAGAATACATTGTACTTAATGATTATATACATTGAATCTAATTATAAATTATATTACATTGAACCTAATGATTATATGCATTGAACCTAATTATAAATTATCTTACATTGAACCTAATGATTATATACATTGTACTTAATTACTAATTAAAATATACGTTGAGCTTAATTATAATATTTTATTATATTTTGGGTATTTGGTATTGGAATGAGAACATTATAGTACTTGATGAATTTTTAAGTGTATTGTGATGTATTTTAATGTATTTCTAGATATTTTGGACAAATAAAATTTGTACCGAAAAATAATGTGGTAAAAATTCAAAAATAATAAGATTTAATTATACTAATAAACTTTAAAATGTATTTATGCACCTTTTTGTTTAGGGTGTCACAATATAAACATTCAACGATGTGTCTCTAATGATCTATAATCCTAATCCTTCTCCCGAATTGTATAATTAATCAGACAACACACAATTTATGGCCAGTAAATTGCAGTGGAATAAACGCAAAGAAACACAATTAAACCCAACGGAATTCAATCAAATAAACAACCACGTCAAATTATTGTATCGACAAAGCTACATCATCCTCTAGAATAAAAAATTAGTTCATAACAAAATCTAAGCAAAAACAAAAAATGTTCAACGTTTTAGACATTGCAACACAATAAAATATAGAAGCGAAAGAATAGATGACAAATTCGAAGTGTCGTCTCTGTCCCAAGATATGTCGTTCTTCGTATTTGTGATCGATCTTCGCGCTCCGGATCGTCGCCTCTGTGTTAGCTCTTGTTCTCTCCTGTCTTTTCTTCTCCAAAACGGCCCTCCTTTTTGATCCCTCGTCTCTCTATTTTATTTCCGCGTCCAAGCCTTAAACGAAAGCCCGTTAGATGTGTTCTCGTCGCCATTAGCGTCGCGGCACTGCTCGCGCCCGATCCTCAAGGGTGTGGCACTTCGGCGCTGCCAGGCGCTTGGGGTTCGCATTATCTGGCGCCGCGGCGCTGAGAGGCAGCGCCTAGGCGCTAGTTGCTCGGCAGTTCAATGCTGCGGCGCTGATAGTCGGCGCCTAGGCGCTTGGCCTGATCCTAGAAGTCTTAGCGCTGCAGTGCTTGATCCTTAGTGCTTCTGCTCCAGTTCATCAATGGTTCGACATTAAAAATTGCTCCTAATTGCCATCATTCGTCCAAAAGTCGTTTATCTCTTGCACAGCACAAAAACAACAAATACCAAGCGTAATTATGTCTGAAACCAACATAATTCAAATAGATTGGCATATAAATTAAGTGTAATTCTTTCACTTGTCACTCCCTTATTTACTTCATACTTAACCCTGTTAGCTTGACTTCCCTCTTCATTTTGGTTCTTATAATCTCGAAAATTGTATTTATATCCCAAAAATTTCCAATGTTATCTCCTAAATCCACCTCAAGTAGAGCATGCAACCTATTCTCCTATAAGTTCGTCATTAGCCCAATCAATTTCCATAACCAATTTTAACATTTTAAATGGAACATGCAACTAGCCTCTGTATCATGTATCGTAAAAGCATTTAAAGTTCAACATATAAAATCAAAAGCAGTAAATACATATATACTTAAGGCGTGACTTCTTGAGCTTCTCGGAGTAGCTGTATACAACCCTTTGGGGATCCTTGGCTCTGATACCAACTGAAACGTCCTCTAGTAAATTTTTTTTAATTTATATGAAACATAAACACAAAAATTACTAATTAAAATAACTTAACATTTCCATAAATCATAATAATTTAACATTTGAAATCTCTATTGCATAAAAATCTCAAAATCGTCAACTAACCAAAAATCCTACGTTGACCTTTAAAAATATCAACTAACATCAACATAAAGCATAAAAATATCTAATAAATTCTTCAACAATAATCTTTTAAATCTTTTATCTATCAAGCTAATGCGGAAAGTAAATGTTTTTCGGGAATGTACTGCCGCACTCGATCCACTCAAGCGTCAGCGTCTCCCTAAATATCATCAACTCCTGCAACATTCAAACCTAGTGAGTCTAATGACTCAGCACGTTCTAAACATGAGTAGCAAATAAGACATATACAATCACAAGTATTAGAAATCATATGATAGGATCGGTTAATTGGTGAAAGAGTGTTTATAAAGGGGGTTGAATAAACATTTAACGATTTTCACAACCTTTTCAAATATTGAGTCAGTTTAGTGAAAAACTGAAGCTCGAAATTTTGTCAGTCAATATCAATCAGTTAACAATAAAGTGCGGAATAAACTGACTGATAGATAGAATAAAAACTGAAGTAATAGCACACAAGATTTTATGGATATTCGGAGATTTCAATCACTTCTACGTCACCCCTTCTATCACAAGGTTATGATATTTACTAAAAGACTTTGATCGATAAAAACAATTGTACAGACCCACTTCAGTTTGGACTTAACAATACAAAAACTGAAACTCTTAGTTTACAATATAATTCACAGTACTCAACTGGACTTGAAAAAGGCTTAGCACAACTGATCTCTTTAAGATCGAGTTTTACAACAACGATAGTTTGTGCTAGAAAACTTGAAGTATAGCATGAATACTATGTGTATATACGTTAAGTGTGAGCTTTGAATCTTTTGAATCTTAGAAGAATTTCAGCATAGTGATTGCAAGTAATTCGTGTGTTGTTTTTGTAACTTCGTTTCTATTCAGCTGCTCTTCTCTGCTATTTATAGGCTTCTCTTCCAACGATAATAATTAATACAATTTGAATTTTTTTATCCGTTGTTTGACACGTAAACATTCCTCTGGCATTCGTACAATGCAGCTTTTCTGAAATGCGGCTCTCCTTTAATTAGTTCCAGTCTGCTTTGTACTGTTGTCGGTTGAACGTCCTTATTCTTGATGTGTACAGTTGAAAGATCAGATGATAAGCAATAACTGATAAGCTCACAACTGTTTGTAGCAACTGATCCAACTGATCAGTCAGTTTTCTGCGTAGTTCAGTTCAGTTGGTTCAGTTGCCTTTGATATTTACCGCATTAGTCTACAGTTAAAGGCAACTATCAGTTTGCATATTTTCGATCAGTTCGTTCAATCTTTTAAGCAATCAGTTTGTCAAAAATCCGAAATTCAGTTTCCAACAATTTCTCCTTTTTAGGTGTTTGACAAAACTTAATAAATGAACTGATCAACTGAACTCTGTGTAGATAAAATAATATTTTATAACTCTTTCAATGTACAGATTCATACAAAGAATGAAGAAATAAAATAATCTTCTAGAATACAAGAATCTCCTTAACTGTTCTAACATAAGCTCCAAAAATATGTGAAGCTAATCTCGTAGTTGATTACTTATGTTGATCTTTATCTTCTCTTTTTTCCCCTTTTTTGTCAAACGCATCAATCTTTTTGGATAAGACACGAACAACCGAGGCGACGTCTGACATAGCATTTAGTACGATTTCCTGTAACAAATCCATTCTTTTGGAGACAGACTTTTCAAGAAAGTCAATGCGCCTTCCGAATAAAGCTTGGGTCTGAAAATGAGCTTCAATCGACGCTCTATCCTTTTTAAGTTCATCCATCTAAAAGAATAGAGATGTCACATCTTTTTGAATTTTTTGTAGTCTCCCCATGGTAAACTCATTGGAAGAGTTGAACTTCAGTTGAAGAACGAACTGGGTAGACTGGATATCAGAAATGGCATTCATCATTCGCTTACTCTTCTTCTTCGGATCCTCGCTTTTTTTGTTATTAGAAATCTTTCTTAGCTGGGTAGCCGGATCTTTCTAATTAGAATGGGCAAAGCTCTCCCTTTCTTTGGTGATGAGGGCCGTCTTTATTATGTCAATTCTGGGTCAACCATATTCCCATCCTCGGCTTTCAGCCTTAGATACTTTCTCTGAAAAAGGTTGTTCTGAATTGACTGAATTTCTTCAAATAAGGATTCAAGTTCCATTGATCCACCAGGAGACACGACTCCAGAGGTTTCTGGTTCTTGTTCGCTGTTTCCTTGATTGAAGATAACCAGAGCCCTGTCAGTTGTTTCTGTTTCGAGTGTTACCGTTTCTGAATCATGTTCTGGTATGGCTTCCTGTTGAAGCTGTGGAGAAGAAGAAAGATTCGGAACAGCAGATGTATCAGTTGGTTCTTCATTTTGTGAATCAGCTTGTTGAGAAACTGGTTCTTCAGTTGGTTGAACAACTGAACCTTCGACTTGCTCTTCAGCTCGCACGTATTCAGTTTGTGCCAAGAGCAGCTGAGCCTGTACAGTTTCTTCAATAACTTCCTGTTCAGTCATGTCAGCTGACTGAACTGGCTCTTCAGTAAAAATAGCTTGCTCGGCTGGTTGTTCAGTAACAGAAGTAGCCTTTTCAGCTGGTTCTTCAATTGCAAAAATTTCTTCAACTGCTTTAGATGTTTCCAGCTGGATATCAGTGGCAACTGATTTGATGACCTCATCCATATTTTCCAATGATAGCTCAACATCAGAATAAAGCTGAATATCTGCAGTTGAGGATGGAGGAGCAGTAGATGATGGTTGTTCATCCTTTGAAGAAAGATCAGTTGCTTGCTGAGAGGATTCAGCAACTGAGTCCTTGGATTGCTCTTGCTGTTGAACTGTTTGTTCAGCTTGCTCTTATGATGAACGATTATGAGAACTTGTTGGAATAGTCAATTCTTGGTCCAGTTCTCACTGTTTAATCGCCATTTATAGTGTGATAAGATCGGAGTCCTGCTGATCATGAACTGCTTTGCAATTAAAGGCAGTTGGGCTGGTGGGATCATAGTTTTGTCGCAGCTGAACGACCATTTGACTTAGCTTCTTTGCACGTATCTGATCAAAGAAATACTTCTTCTTTTGCAAAGCTTGACGAATTGTAGCCGCTTTCACCATCTTCAGAACTATAGTTTCCAGGTCAACAAATTTCTTCAAAACTGACTTTATCTCTAGTTGCCTGGAAAACACATCAGTTTTGAACAGGACTCATTTATCATAAGCATTAAGCTTACTTTCTGAAAACTCATTGATCTCGGTCCAAATCAGATCAATGTGAGTTTGAATCACATTTGTGGGTCTGGGATCTTCTGCCATTTTGCACTTTCCCTTTGTGTCAGTCAGATCATGAGGGATGTTCAGCCTTTATGTAGTTGCATCAATGTTTTCTCTAATCACTATTCCCTTGGGTCTTGAAAAAGGCAGAGAAGTTCGGCCAAAGATAGTGATTAGTGGAGCTTGAAATGCAGCAGATTTCTTCTTACCACCAGATTCGTTGATAGTCTTCTTTTGTTGAGCAGCTGGAGGAGGTAACTGAACCTCAGTTGAAGTTTTGGTTGAAACTGCCCTCTGCGGTGTATCCTTGATTGGCTCTTCCGCTGCAGATTGTTTCAGTTTTTCAGTTGGGATTGTGACCAGTGCAGCTACTGGTTTGGTCTACAGAGTCCGAGGCTTTTTGGAGATCTTTGGAGGAGGAGTCTTCTCGGATTTAGTCTCACTGACAACAGTTTTCACTTGATTGTTTTCTTCTGAGGTGGCTTTCTGGTTTTCTAAACTGATTTGGGAGCCTCCTGCATCCCAATTTCATTCTTCACCTTCAAAAATTGCTCAGGATAGATGTCCAGTTTGGGCTTTGGCGGCTGGACATTATTGGCATTGAAGACTTTAAACTTTGATGATCTCTCAGAATCATCACCCACCAACCCCTTGGTTTTCAGCAGAAGCTGAGCTGAACATCATATCCCTTTGATTGCTTTGAAGACTGAAACATGTTCTTCAGAATGGTGAAGATGATACTTCTCTAGTTCAGTCTCTTCTCAGCCATGATAGCAGTCATAGCTTGAAATTTTTCCAAAGTGAGAGCAGCAAATGATTCTGCCTTGGCCAGTAGTCCTTTGGCCACAATATCAGCCAGCAACTGAACCTCCGGCTTAAGTTTCTTCTTCGGATCGGAAATTTTGATTTTCCGTCTGTCTCCAGATAGGAATGTTTGCATCTCCTCAATGTCAGAAGCTTTAACTTCAGAAATATTAGCTGGCCCATCAGTAGGCATCTGAAATAGAGTGTTTAAGGAGTCTTCATCAATAATCAGCAGCTGACTATTAACAGTAGTTGTGATGTTGCCATCAGCAGAGACGTAATCATTGGCATATAGATCCTGAATCTCCTTAGGATAAATCTCCTGGGAAAATAATCCCAAAAACATCTTGAGTCAAGCAGCTTCCAGTTTGTTAAAGATGCACTTCACGGCTTCATCAAGAACAGACATAACTGAGGCAAAATTGATTGCCATAGCATTCAGAATGTGAGCTGGAATTTGGTTTGCCAATGCTGATGAGTTGATTTTCTACGAGAAAGAGAGTTCTGAGTTTAGATTTGCTCAGTAGATCAAAGTAAGAGTAAAGAAAACTGAAATGGATATGTATGTGACGGTTCAAATTTTGGACACGTGTCAGTCCATGATAATTTGAATAAAAACGTGTGTACGTGTGATAAAAACGTGTGTGGAATAATGGATTTCGTGGGTCCACGTTTCAAAACACTATTCATTGAAATACATGAATTAAATACGTACACAATCAGTCACATCACTTATTATGGAATATTTAACGATTAATCAGTTGAAAGCTGATTCAGTTCAGTTGAAGACTAACTGACTATTGTCTTCTCAGTTAATCATTTTTATCCGATATTCCCCCTCAATAAATGCATATAAATAAAAGAAAAAGTAGGAAAAACTCAGTCTGGATAAGTCAAAAGCTTTTAGTCGACTTGAGCCTCTTCGTCTTCTTCTATTTTTCCAATATCAGCCAGATTATAAATAAGAGCAAAGACATTAGATGATAACAAATAAGCACACATGGATAGTTCAAGTAGTTCCAACGTCCCCGTTTCTGCATCAACACTCTGTCGTTTAGAGAGTTTGAAGGAAACCATTGAAGAATATGTCTGGTTAAAGTCATGTCCTCTTGGATCAAGGTGCAAGATCTCCAGACCGTTCAGCTTAATGGATTGGTTCCTACTTACAAACAAAGAGCTACTGCAAGAAAGTATAAGCGGCGTTTTGAAGTCAGCCATATTTCAGAGCTTGCCACTGATCAAGTTCTGTTGCATGTGATGCTGAGGAAGGAGTGGAATATGCTGAAAAGATCTCCTCTTTAGATGCCTTCAGAAGACTTAATTGCCATGATATGTATAACTGGATATCCCTCAAGCAAGATGCCGTTGAGAGAGAAATGAATCGTGTAACTTGGTTTTGATTTTATTCAAGATAATTGTTGTTACGATTCATTGTTGTCTCTTTTCTTATCTGCAAAACTAACTCATCTGTTGACAAACAGTTCACTAACTGAATGGATAATAACTGATAAGTGACTAACTGACTAAAAATGAACAGCAACTTACATAACAACAATAAAACTGATATAATTAAGACAAGTCAATTAAACCAAATATATTGTGAAAGTGAGAAAACTTAGTCTTTGGTAATGGTTTGGTGAAAATGTCAGCACCTTGTTGTTCAGTTGGTACATATTCCAGTTTGACAGCTTTCTTCATAGCATGATCTATGATGAAATGATGACTGACATCAATGTGCTTGGTCCTTGAATGAAGAATTAGATTGTATGTTATCCCAATTGTGCTACTATTATCACAAAATATGGGAGATTCTTTGGCATCGACTCAATAATCTTTCAGTTGTTGCTGAATCCAGAGCAGTTGGGCACAGCAACAAGATATTCTGCTTCAGTTGTGGAAGTAGCTATGGATGTTTGCTTCTTGCTGAACCATGGGATCAGTGTATCTCCTAGAAACTGACAAGATCCACTGGTGCTTTTACGATCTAGCTCACATCCTGCATAATCTGCATCTGAATATCCAACTAAATTGATGGATTACCTATCACCAATTCTGGTGGATGTGATTTTTTCCATCTGAGCTCAGTATTTGTTGCATTCATATCAGCAACTGCCTCAGTTGGCAACTGAATGTTTTCTTCAGTTTCAGTTGGAGCTGTATCAGATGGTAACTGAATATAATCATTGTGCTCCATCAACTGATTATCAGTAACAATTTCTTATTCAACTGATTGATCCAACACTTCTGGTTCTGGTGTTTGAAGGATGTTTCGATTAATGTGATTATCTTCTTCATTATCATCCTCCAAACTAATATTTGTAAGGCGATCAACTAGTTCAACTGGATCAGTTGGCTTATCGGTTAGCACAGATTCATCAAATACAACATGAATAGATTCTTCTACATTCAAAGTGCATTTGTTAAAAAATCTGTAAGCTTTACCAACTGAAGAATAACCAAGAAATATTCCCTCTATAGACTTAGCATCAAAAGTTTTTAAATGATTTTTTCCATTATCAAGAATAAAACATCTGTAGCTAAATATTTTGAAATATGAAACCACACTTTTGCGTCCATGCCAGATCTCATATGGTGTTTTCAAATGATTCTTATTAATCATTGATCTGTTCTGAGTGTAACATGCAGTGTTTGCTGCTTCTGCCCAAAATCTCTGAGAAATACCAGAATCATCAAGCATTGTTCTAGCAACTTCTTTAAGGGTCTGATTTCTTCTCTCAGCTACACCATTTTTCTGAGGAGTTCTTGCTGCTGAGAGCTCATGCTTGATCCTAGTACTTTCTAAAAATAGTGAAAGATTTTGATTGATGAATTCAGTCTCTCGATCAGACCTTATTCGATCAATCCCAACTGATTTTTCATTTAAAAGTCTTTTGAAAAGTTTAATCAGTTGTGCAGCAGTTTGATCTTTGGATTTGAGAAAAATAACCCAAGTAAATCTTGAATAGTCATCCACGACTACTAAAGTGTATTTCATTTTTCCTAAGCTCATGACTAATATAGGACCAAAAAAATCTATATGTAACAGTTCTAAGCATCGGTAAGATGATTTACAACCGTTATTTTTAAAAGATGATCTTACTTGCTTACCAAACTGACATGCTGAACAAATTTTATCTTTTGAAAATTCTATTTTGGGCAAACCAGTTACAAGATCATGGTTACTCAGATAAGTAATAGATTTAAAGTTTAGGTGGTTCAACCTCTTATGCCACAACCAATTCTTAGAAGATTTGGAAGCTTTAAGACAAACTGGTGCATAAAGTTGTTCAGTCCAACTGACTTTGTAGGTGTTCTCATAACGATTGCCAGTTAGTATGACCTCATCATTTGAGTCTCTAACTGAACAAGTGTGTTTGTCGAACTGAACTGAGAATTTATTGTCGCATAACTGACTGATGCTAATCAAGTTATACTTCAAATTCTCAACTAGTAAAACATCTTGGATAGTAAAATTATCATGGATAAGCTTACCCTAACCCACAGTTTTACCTTTGGAGTTGTCTCCAAACCTGATGCTTGGACCAGTGTATTTGATCAGTTGGGATAGCAAATTTGCATCCCCTATCATATGACGCGAGCATCCACTGTCCAAATATCAGATTGATTCTTTTTTTTGTACCTGTCACATGCAATCACACACAGTATATAATTTTGGTACCCACATCTATTTGGGTCCTAAACTGATTAGTCCTTTAGGAACCCAGACTTGGATCAGTCTAACTGACTTTCCAGTTGTTGTGTTTCATATGTTGTTTCTTGGCTTGTGTGTGCTTGATGTGTAGTGTGCAGATGAAGCAATATGAACTTTAGCTTTGTTCAACTGGTTGTTCAGTCGATATATTCTCTGAACTGGCTTGCTGTTATAGTAATTAGAGTAGCCATTTGAATATTTCTTTCTGAACCTTTTTGATGCCTGATTTTGTGAATCAGTTAAAATTTTTGGGCTGTAACCAATACCATACCTTCTAGTCTTGTTCTTATTTTCAATAGGCTGTTCAACTGGTTTACTTGGCTCAATTTGTTCTTGTACCACAGCTGATTTTACAAAGTGAATATATTTCCCTTTGCTCATGTTCAGCTTTGGCTAAGTATCACTAGTGGAAGTTTCATCTTTTTTGCTGAACCCAAAACAAGTTTTATCAGTAACTGATTTTTGTTTATCTTTTATTTCAGCTAATGCAACTGATGATTTATTTCATGCTTTAATAAGCTCAGTTTGCTTTGAATTCTCAAGCATCAACTGCTGAATCATTGATTGATTCTTGCTTCTTTCAGCATTGAGCACAACAATATCCCGTTTAAGACTCAACAAATCAACTGAGTAATCATTTTCAGTTTTATTGTCTTTGGGATCAGTTTGCTTTGCTCTGGCCTTCTTAAAAGATAAGGCAAGCTTGTGATACTCATTAACCATGTCATGAAGTGTAGAAATAAGTTCATCTCATGTGAAATCAGTTGAGCTAAAGTCGAATACCTGTTGACTAGTTGACTCTACTTTTGTGTCATCAGCCATTAAACACTTGACTTCCTCCTCCTCATCACTGGAGTAGCTCAAGCTCTCAGGTTCTGAATCATCGCTGTCAGATTCTGCCACCTTTGATTTGCTTTCTTCAGCTAGAAGCACTTCATGTTTCTTTCAGAATAATTTCTTATCATCCTTGGTTCTTCTTTTGTGATCATAGGGCTTCTTTTCTTTTTCAGTTGAGCCTCGACTGTCCTTCTTTGGCTTAGGAAAGTCAGCAATAAAATGACCAGATTTGCCATAGTTGTAGCAAGCATTTGGTTCTTCCTTTGAGTTGCTTCTCTGGTATTGTCTTTGAAAGTTTCCTTGATTGCTTCTCATGAATTTTCCAAACTTTTTCACAAACAATGACATTGCGTCATTACTCAGCTGATCAACAGATTTGTCAACTGAACCAGTTGGTTCCAGTTTGATAGCAATTAAGGCTGTTGTGGCAGCTGGTGTAGATAAACAATTAAGGTAGTTGAACTAGTTTGTCATCGTCTTGTTCATCTATATGAGCCTGCATTCTGATTTTCCAATCATCGAAATCTTCTCTGGAAAATACGGGAATTTGTTGAATGAAGACATGATAATCAGTTTAGTGTATAAGAATATTCAAGGACAAAATTCAACGATAGGATCGGTTAATTGGTGAAAGAGTGTATAGAAGTAGGGTTGAACAAACACTTGACGATTTTCACAACTTTTTCAAATATTGAGTCAGTTTAGTGACAAACTGAAGCTCGGAATCTTGTCAGTCAATATCAATCAGTTAACAATAAAGTGCGGAATAAACTGACTGATAGATAGAATAAAAACTGAAGTAATAACACACAAGATTTTATGGATGTTCGGAGATTCAATCACTCCTACGTCACCCCTTCTATCACAAGGATAGTATATTTACTAAAAGACTTTGATCGATACAAACAATTGTGCAGACCCACTTCAGTTTGGACTTAACAATGCCAAAACTGAAACTCTTAGTTTAGAACGTAATTCACAGTACTCAACTGGACTTGAAAAAGAATTAGCACAACTAATCTCTTTAAGATCGAGTTTTACAACAACAATAGTTTGTGCTACAAGGCTCAAAGTATAGCATGAATGCTATGTGTATATACGATATGTGTGAGATTTGAATCTTTTGAATCTTAGCAGAATTTCAGCAGAGTGATTGCAAGTAACTCGTGTATTTTTTTGTAACTTCATTTTTATTCAGTTGCTCTTCTCTGCTATTTATAGGCTTCTCTTCTAACGGTAATAATTAATACAATTTGAAACTTTTTATCCGTTGTTTGCCACATAAACATTCCTCTGACATTCGTACACAGCATCTTTTCTGAAATGCGACTCTCCCACTATTAGTTGCAGTCTGCTTTGTACTGTTGTCGGTTGAACGTCCTTATTCTTGGAGTGTACAGTTGAAAGATTAGTTGATAAGCAATAGCTGATAAGCTCACAACTGTTTGCAACAACTGATCAGTATTCAACTGATCAGTCAGTTGTCTGCGTAATTCAGTTCAGTTGGTTCAGTTGCCTTTGATATTTAGCACATTAGTCTACAGTTAAAGGCAACAGTCAGTTTGCATATTTTCGATCAGTTAGTTCAATCGTTTATGCAATCAGTTTGTCAAATATCCGAAATTCAGTTTCCAGCATCATACTTTTATTTAAAATAGCTTTTAAGCATAAATAAATCGTAAATCGTAAAATCATATAAACGTAAAGCTTTCAATCCTTTATCATTTTGGGTAAAGTTTGATCCTAGAAAGTGACTACCATTTTATCCTTTGGTCGACTGATCAGTCTTCAGCTCCACGTGGCCCATGGGGACTGGCACTAGGCACCGCCATAGAAATACGATCGTCGGGATCCCTCTGGGCCTTCTCTATCACGACATTCCCATAAAATTGTAAGTTCACCGTTTCTTTTTAAAACGGATCTCTCACATATCCTCTATCTTTTGTCACAGTCAATTTACATCCCACAAAATATTTTTCCTTTTCTTTTTAAAGCATAAAATATCATGACTTTCAAAAATAGCATTTTAACAGTAAAAATTGCACATCTTCATCATAAATACTAAAATATCATATTTTCATCAAATTCATCACATTATATCATTTAACATGCGTAATGACCCTTCGGGATGCTGCAAAATTTTTTCGTATTACACAAGTGCAAAATGACAATTTTACCCCTAGACGTAATATTTCTCGATCTTGACTTGGTCGTCCCGGTCTCCTTTCCCCAGCTTATTATCGAATATTCAAGTAAAATTCTTCAATTTCATGAAATCAAGTGATATAAATATATAATCATGCAATCATACCTTTAATCATTTAATATGTATCATGCAAGCATTTAAAATCAATTAAATAAAACAATTAAGCAATTCAAATAATTTGCATGCATGTGGTTTACGTAGGTTGATTTTTCGGACGTTACATCCCCGGTCTCCCTTCCTCGTTTGAGCATGAAAACTACTATAAGTCCTTATGCATGAAACTTTAATAAACCATTTAATAAAACACATATTCATAGCACAAACATGCATTAAATGCATTAAAAATAATTAATTAAAATGCCTAAGAAATTTGATAACTTACATGCATGTGATTCACGCGGAGTTTCAAATTTTTGGGATGTTACAATCTATCCCGCTTAAATTGAATATCGTCCTCAAAATTCGCTTATCCTCGATAATCAAAAATTTTATACTTTTAATTCTAGTATCTCAATAATCCACGTTTCCGCTGCGCCACTCTGATAAAATAAGTGTTAGGTTGTCCTCATGTCTCTTCAATCCTCGTTTCGAATCTCAGCTTCAAATTTTTAAGACATTACATAGGTGCTTGAAGTTCAAAAATTAAAGGGTTGAAATGGCAAAACATGGGTTGAATTTGAAGAATTCTAGAACACTTGGGGCTAAATTGAAAATTTTCTAAAATTCGAAGGGATCATTTGGCAATTTCAGAAAAATTGAAAGGGTTGAAATGCTAATATGGGAAACTAGAAGGGCCTGGATGACATGAATTCCTTAATTTTTATGGTCTTGTTTGAGTATAATGCGAATATTATTACAGACAGAATTTTTTTAGCAGGCGTAGCTACTTACACTTTACTAGATTCTGGAGCTATGCATTCTTTTATATCTGAATCCTTCGTGAAGCGATTGGGAATCTTACCAGTGGATGTAGAGTCGGGATTCAGAGTTACAGTGCCTTCTAGCGAACATATGGTCTTTACAAGCATGTTTAAGGATGTGGAGCTCAAATTACAGAGGAATGTCGTTCGAGCAGACCTTATTGTATTACCAATGCCCGAGTTTGACATTATTTTGGGTTTGGATTGGCTCATACAGAACTGAACTACTATTGATTTTCAGCAGAAGTCAGTATCTATTAAACCGCCCGATGGGAAAGCATTCATCTTTGTGGCGCATCAGAACAATCAAATGTCGCGCATTATTTCATGCATTCGTGCGAAGAAGCTTATCCAGACAGGCTGTTAAGGTCTTCTTGCTAGTATTATATCCATACCCGACACTGACAATTGTTCAATTGAAGATGTGGAAGTACAGCTAGTCACTTTAAATGATCAAACTTCACCCAAAAAATGATATATGATGATGGAAATCTTTACGATTAAAAGATTTATGATTACAAGCTTATTTTCAATAATATTATGATTTTTATGCATGCGCCTGTATATGTATTATTTGTTACTCATGGTTAGAACATGCTAAGTCATTAGACTCACTAAGTTTGGATGGTTGCAGATGATGATGATATTGAGGGAGGCGCTGACGCTTGAGTGGATCGAGTCCGACAATACACTCCTGAGAGACACTTATTTCCGCATTAGCTTGATAGTTCAAGTTTTAACATAAAGATTTGAGAATGATTTATTTAGAGATTTTTATGCTTTATTTTGAAATTTAGTTTTAATCATGTTAATGGTTGACGTAAGATTTTTGTTAATTGACGATTTAGAGATTTTTATGCACTTTAGATTTTAAATATTAAATTAATTTTTGGAATTTGGAAACGTTGAGTTATGTTAGTATGCAAGTTTAGAATTTTATAAATAAAAAAATTAATAGGATTATAAAGTTAAAAAGTAGTGGACATTTCAGTTAGCATGGGTTGCGAAGAATGACGAACGGACGAAGAACAACCTTGAATTATGCTCTCAAATTCTCGAAAATTTGTTATGTGTGGAGTTTGAAGTGTGTGGTGGCTGCTATGAGGCTTTAAAACCCTAGTGTTTCTTTTATGAATTTTGAATTTGGTGTTTAAAATATTTAGGGTTTTAGGCTTTTGGGTTTTGGTGAAATTAGGCCCATCAATCTTAGGTAATTTAGGGCCATTAAGACATATTTAATTGTAAAATAAAATTTTACCAAACTTTGTTTTCAAAAATAATATTTTTTGGGACATTAATAGTATTTCGTTTGACTAAAATCGATTTCTCCGATAAAATCGATAATTTGAACTCTAGAATTTTTAGAAAATTTTAATCATATTTGATCATATTCTCGAGCCTTAAAAATATTTATCAAAAATATTTTCATCTTGATCGTCCCTGATCTCCTTTCTCTAGTCTATTATTGAATATTCGGATAAAATATTTTACTTTCATGAAATCATGAAATTAAACCTTCAATCATATAATATGCATCATTTAAGCATTTAAAATCAATTAAATAAAGTAACTAAGCAATTTTAAATAATTTGCATGCATGTGATTTACGTGTACTGATTTTTGGACATTACAATTTAAGACAAGATTTAACTGTCCTGATATCATTTGTTAGGAACGGTTAATATGGATGAAGTGTTTAGAATACGGGTTTGAATAAACACTTCCGTTTTTTGAAATTTTTTCAAATATGAATCAATTCTTTGAGGAACTGATCCTGAAATCTTTTATGTCGATATTGATCAGTTAACTAATAATGTTAGTATGGAAATAAACTGAAAGATAGATTGAATATTTTGACTAGGATATCGTGATAACTGAATAAATAAAATAGGATATCGTGATAACTGAATAAATAAAATGATGAACACAAAAATCTTTATGGATGTTAAGATACTTCAAATACTCATATGTTACCCCTTTTATATCAAGGATATGAATTCAGTAAATGACTTTGATTAATCACAATGGAATGTAATAAACTACTTCAGTTGGACTTAACAATGTAAAACTGAAACTCTTAGTTTTTTTTACAAAACTTCTCAATTGATAACTGAATAGCTCGAAAGAGTAGCCTAAATTCTATAAATATATCAATGAAGTATGAGCTAAGATTTGTGATTTGCAAACAGAATAGAAACTTGAAAGTAAATTGCAACTGATTGTTACTGATCGTTATTTTTCATTCACTTTTCTAACTGCTTCAAGAACGAACTTCTCAGCTATTTATAGTCTTTGATCCAATGGTCAGATTGTATGCATTAATTAATTATATTCTTTGAGTCGTCTTTTAGACCATGTAGACAACTTTTTTCTGACAGAGGTACGATGTATCAGAATGTTATGCTTTGGTACGGACTGTCAGTTTGTCTGATGAGATTCAAATTTCTACTGATGACATGAATAATTGATCAGGAGTAAAGCTGGTTGTAAGGTCCAAAATTAAGAAGACGTCATCCAACTGCATGCGAATCTAAGAAATATGGAAAATGAGTAATTAATTGATTTTAATTGCTAATTGATTATGTGACATACATGCTTATATGCTAAATAGGGTTTTATTGTCATTATGCATAAAATTGTATTTTTAAGGAATATTCAAGCTGCGATCGAGGAACGGAGACCGAGGGCTGAAAAAAACGGAAAATGTTTTTGTTAAATAATTGTTTTTAATTATTTAACATATAGTTGATGGTTTTCCATATTTTTGAAAATAAGGGGTTTTGAGGTGATTATATACGTCGGGATGTAAATTTTACCGGTGTGGGTTTTTCAATAAAAAATGCGAGCTTTTTGGCAACCCGGCTAATAAATTAACAAATTTATTAAAATAAAAACTTTGTTAATATTTTATTAAATTCTAATTAAGGCTAATGAGCTTAATTTAGAGGCTTAATGGGCCTAAAGCCTTGTTAATATTTAATTAGCTATTTAATATACTAATCACCTAAAACCCTACCGTCTTTTACAGGCCTCCCACCTTTTAAAATTCAGAAAACTCTCCCCAAAACTCACAGAACACATGGCACACTCTCACCTCAAATTTGAAGGGATTTTCGAAGGGTTCAAGGAGAAACAAGCCAAGGTTTCGCTCCGTTCTTCGTCGTCAACGTTATTTCGTGCGTATAAAACGCAAAAGCACGCAATACATCTCCTTTTCTCGTCTATCACATCATAATATCGTTTAAAAGATTGTTAAAATGGAAATAATGATATTTATGTTGTTATTTTCGAAATATTATCCAAGCATAATTTATACTCATGAATTGTAGTTCGAAATCTTGTTCTTTTGTGTGAAGGGGCTGCCATGATATTAAGTGATGATCAAGAAAAGTTCTTATGTGAATTAGAGTCCCACACACACACCCAACTCATGGCAGAAACAAAGGAAACAAGAGAAAAGCCGATTTGCTGTCATGGGGTTTAGGGGATCGGGTTTCATGAATAAGGGGGAGGTCTGGCCTTGGCGTGGGTTCAGGGCTGGCTAGGGGCTTGGTTGAGTCTAGAGTAGAGTCCTAGCCAAGCTAGGACTCGGGTTTGAGGGCTGGGAGGAGTCCTGATACACAAGGACTCCTACCCGAGAACATCCACAGATTTCGTTCAGGGGGTGCGCAGCTTGCTGGGAGGGAAGGGCTTGGTCCAAGGCTCAGGGCTGTGCTAGGGCGAGTCTTTAGGGTCCTAGGTAGGTGTACTAGAGGGTGGTTTGGGTGCTCGAGCGATGGCTTGGCCCATAGGTTCACAAACTTAGAGTCCTTGCTAAGTGAAACTCTCGGTCAGCTTCGGGGAGAGTGAGGGGCTCACGTTTTTGGGTTTTGGTGTGGTTTCTAAGTTATCTAAGGATTCAGTAGGGTACTCTAGGATTTTGGTCAGGTTTTGGATAAACTTGGTTCGAGGGTGACTCGAGAAAATCGAAAGATGGCTCGGGGTGGAAGTTTATGTGTCATAATAAGGTTTCTCAACTAGAATAAATTGAAAAACGGCTCACGGGGGTCGATTCGTGGTTCTTAAGGGCTAAAATAATATAAAAAGACTAAATTTTGAATTTAGGTATTTTATATTAAAGTTTGGGATTGTTTCGGGATTAAAACACCGTCAAAACAATTAATTAAAAATAAATGAAAAAGTCTAACCTTTATGCTAAATAAAATTATGAGAAAATTAATTTAGACTTAAATAATTATTTGGGACATTTTAGAGTCAATGAATTCAAGAAAAGTCAAAATCGAGGAATTTTACGTCTAGGGGTAAAACGGTCTTTTTTACACCTAAAATTAGTAAACGTCATGGCAGTGCTCTAAATGCTATTTTTATGATATTATGATTATTTTTAAATGTTTAAGAAATGTTCATGATTAAATTATGATTTTTAAATGTCTATGGGATTTTTATGATTTAAGGAAGAAATTTAAAAGAGATGTTGCATGTTTGGTTTCAAAAACAAAATGTTATGTTATGCATGATTTTATAAAGTGATGAGAATGTATATGGTTGAACGAAGTGAAGTAATTGTGACTATTATGTGTTTACATTGGAGATATCGTGAGGGTTATGGTCCCAGTGGGAGCCTGACGATCGTATTTCCATGGTTATCATAGAGGATATGAGGTAACGGTAAGAATGAGAATATCGTGAGGGGGAAAGGCCCCCAGAGGAAACCCATTTATGGGAAAAGGTCCCAGAGGGAACCCCAACGATCATATTTCTATTCGAAAAAAGATAAGTCAAGGCTCAGTTGACCGATAAGAGTGTCACTGATGTCCCCGCCGCCCAGTACTGTGGTTACATGTAGATGGATCCATCGACTTTTGAGGTTTGAGAAAAGTCACAATTAACGATCTGAATTCAACAAAGGAAAATGTTTATAATCATGTTAAAGGTTTTTATGTCATGTTGAGGAAAAAGGAAAGGTTAAAGTTTATGTTTGCATGTCATAAAAATGTTATTTTTACGTAAAAGTATTTTCACTGTTGCATGCGATTTTATACGTATTATTTGTTATAAAGATTATGGTGGTGTGATGGATGCAAGTGAGTTTGAGGAAGTACTTGATGGGTGATTTTGCTGGACTGTCGGTGCACACAACCTGAGGACCAGTGCTTCTACTTTTCCGTATTTACGATTTATGATTCATGATTTACGTTAAAGATTTTAAGACTATTTATTTATGCTTTTGAGAAGTTTGGTATGTGCTATACTTTTCAAATTTATTGATTTTTAGGTTTAGTAAAACATGCGACGATTTCATTTTTATGACTATTTCACTTGATTTTTAAAAATACTAGTTGGTTGATGTTTTATTTTAAGGAGAAAAATATTTTAATGAGGTAAATGTATAGGGCTGAAAATTTAGTGTTTAAAAAAAATAAATTTCTAATACTTTTAAAGCAATAAAAAGGGAGACGTTTCACTGGTCTACTGATCAGTTCAGCTGGTCTATATCAATTCTAACTGATGTTCTTTCAGTTTGAACGTTCCAGTTCAGTTTTGATTGAATCAATTTAGCTATATTAGTTCTGCGAATATTATTAGTTCTAGTCTTCGGTTCTGATATCCGATTTGTTTGTCAATCTCCAATTCATCAGTTTAAGACTTATTAATACTTACGAGAATTTGATTTACTTCAGTTTTACTTGGTCTGTTTCAGTCCGATTAGTTTCCTTAATTTCTGAAATCAGTTGCGTTCATTCAGTTTAGCTACTGATTCAATTCAGATCTTCTGTTTAGTTGATGATCAATTTGTCAAACTCTAAAATGTATAAATTCCATCTGTAGAAAATCGTGCGAGGAAGCAATCCTCAAACGATGGTGCAGATGGGCCACGAAGATTACTTCCGTCCAGTGAAGTGTCCCTGCACATATTTTTCATATTTTTTTAATATTTAAATAATTAAAATAATTAATAAACAAAGTTAAAATAATAACAAAATATTTAAATTAGTAATAAAAAATAAGCAAAAAAAAAAAAGTGGCTGGGATGATCTTTATTTTTTTAAAAAATTTATTTTATTTCTTGATTCTTTTTTAAAATTTTTATATTTTAATTAGTTTTAACTTTAATTTTTTAATTATGTGTAATTTTTATTTCTTTCTAATTAAATATTTTAATTTAATAAAAAATAATATTTTAAAATAATATATATTAATATTTTAAAATTATCTTTACAACATCACGTGAAACGATCGAATTATAAAATAAAATTATAGCATTGGGAAGCGAGACCACTGACCTTGGGGGTGGGGTCAACAGTCACTTTTAGTACATTTTTGAGACTCATCTAGAAAACAAATACAAAAACAAATCTCTGTTTTTATCTCTCATTATCGAGAACCCAATTGAAATTTTCACCTCACAAACAAAATTTAATCTCTTTCTTTCAATCTTAAGATTCTTGATTGGAAAAGAAGTGATTGTTGAGCTCAATCTTTAAAACTCTGAGTCTGTCTATTTTTTTCTTGTATGGTTTCACTACAAATAGCTGTTTCTTTTAACGGGTTCGAATCTTTTCCGTTCTTGGGTTTCTTTTATGGGATTTCAAGTTCTTAGTCTTGATAGATCATGTTTTCTGCTCATGATGTTGGACATGGTCTTGATTTCTGCTATGGTGGTTCTGTTTTTATTTTGATCTTGTTTTGTTTTGGCCATTTTTGTGTTGGAAATGTTTTGTTCTTGAAGTTGAATGATTTCCTCTACTGTGCATAATTTCGGTCATGGTTTTTCTCTTTTGTGTCAAGAAAAGCATATTATTATGTGAATCTATGAGGAAATTTGAGGAAATATATAATCTAATTTTTATAGAATGAAAATCATTCCTTTTGCGAGTGGTTTGTTGTTTGCAATCCTGTTACATGGTTTCTGTGAAACGTTGTCTTGGCGAAGTTTAGGCTGTCGATCACTCTAATTTTGAAAAACAAGTTAATGTCTTGTGATTTACATTTTGAAAGAACTACTTACTGTCATTTCACAAATATGGTGCAATTTTATGGCTGCGACACACCACTTGTCAATGGTTTAGCCCTCATGACCCCATGTTCGACGTGCATCGTTTGCCCCCATGACTTTGCGCCACCCTCATACTAGAAAGTGAAGAAGCCTTAGGATAGATGTTGGGTGATGAATATTTGAGATTGCACTTCAACTGAATGTGGGGATTTTTCTTAACCGGGCATGATTTGTTCGGTTCAAGAGCCAAAATATGCAAAGCCCCACAAATTTTTTGTATAAACTGTTGGAATTTTTTTATTGATATTGACCATTCTGGGTGCAAATATTTGAGTTGATTATATTATGTTGCACCATTTGGGGAAAATACCGTGCATAGGTTTGGTTCTTTTGTTAATACCTTGTCGAAATATAGCCACATGTTGGCTGACTCTATTCTTTCGAATCTTGATTAGGTTTATGGCTATATTATCTTATCCTAATCCAGTCGACGCCGGAGTCCTCTGTATGATCCTGGCAAACACAGCAATATCCATCTCCGTTTTCAAGGAAATTGTTTGCTCAATTCTTCATGTGATCGGCATTCATATTAAATCATGGGAAGAATTCTCAGTCGAGTCCTCTGATTCATCGGAATATTGTGCGATCCCCTCAGAATTATACATGGAGGAGTTCAGAAGCCGAACACCAGCAATTCAGTATGAGTCGATATTCTTATCCGGCTGCCCCAAACAAGAATGCTCCATCTGCCTAACTGAGCTCGAGCCAACTTCAAAGGTTAATCGCCTTTCTTGTGGCCATATTTTCCACAAATTGTGCCTCGAGAAGTGGTTGAAGTACTGGAACGCAACATGCCCTCTTTGTCGGAATTATCTGATGCCTCAAGAAACGGAAGAATACGATCCCCCATGTGAGTATTAGTATTGTGCACAGTGTACATATCAGTATCTACAAAAATTTCAGGCCTCGGATTGTGTAATCTACTGTTTATGTTTAGCTACCAACATTTTGCGTCCTCTTCGGAGCGACGGTCCTCGCGACTGATGTATGTGTTCTATGTACTGTGAGATATTACACAATATATGCATTATCTGAGGTGTTTGATACCTCTTCATGTTCTATTAACCTCTTATAATAATATAACATTGTTAATCTTATGTAGTACAGAAGTACAAGACGTTGGTCCTATGGTTACGTTTTATAATATGTTCGAATGGAAGTGTTTTGGACTTTGGTCGTAAAAATTCAAATTTAAAAATTGCATTTTGGAAATTTGAGTATATATAAGAGGTAATTAGTAAGAGATCAAGGATCCTAATGAAGAAATAGGAGGGGCAAAATGTTTTCGAGGACAAAGAAACGAGGACACCTATATAGAATCAAACATACATAAACAAGAATTTTTTGGAGACTTGACCGATCAATGATCAAAATATCCAAACCAAACAATTATATTCAGATACTGAAGTCAGCTGAACTACTCAAAGGTATCAACATATTTCAAACCAAGAACCAGGATGTGCAGAATCTGTCTGAAATCCCTTCATATTTATCCATGTAAACTAAGTGCTTAAGTAAGTTTTGATTCATTTTCCTGCAAACTCAGAGAGCTTGGATCCAACGGACTTGCTGCTATACATGAGAGCCTCGTTTCTGTGAAATCGGCACCTGAAGGAACCTACATGTGTCGTCGGCGAACACAAGCAACTGTGTCTTACACTTGCTGTCTTTCTCAAGTCCACTGGTGAGGTTGGTAGAGAAGCTGATGAGTTAGAATCATTATTTATGCCATTTTCGAGGCGAATACTTGGTACGTGACTTATCTTCGATCTCTCATGCTTCTCCCTTCTCTTTGATTCTTCTGCCATTGTGTCCTAGACACAATCAGAGAACTTGTTAGAGGCATAAAATAAAATAATAATTAAAAATAAACATTCTAGTTGATTTTATATCTCGTATTTGTGTTTATACCCAAGTCTGTATGTTGTCATGTCTTAATTCTTCTAAACAGTGCAGTAGTTATTCCCTCAGAAAAAGAAAAAAAACAATGTAGTAGTTGAAGCGCCATACTCATAAATTGAAACTAAGGATAAGAAGAGCCGTTATTGTTCCACGACAATCACCCTTGGTACAATAAAACATACAAATTTGTAGGATTTGCAGGATGTTGATTCTGCTATCAATCATACAATCAAATATTTCGTGGTAACAAAACAACTTAAAAATTATAAGTCGTATGACAATTAAAATGCTATCCTTCCAATCCTACTAATATATAGCATCCACAGAGGCCCTTTGGGGGCAACTGGTGTATGTGTGTATAGACACAAATAAAATACAATATATTTCGGCTATTTGAAACAGAAATATAATAATGTCCCAGAATGGATTGTTTGAGGTTTAATAGAGCAACAATCTACAATTTATTTAGCCAAACAATCTTCTTCGTATCTTCTCCATATTTTTCATGAATGA
Source organism: Primulina huaijiensis (assembly GCF_012295235.1). Taxonomy (NCBI): domain Eukaryota; kingdom Viridiplantae; phylum Streptophyta; class Magnoliopsida; order Lamiales; family Gesneriaceae; genus Primulina; species Primulina huaijiensis. The sequence goes on along the minus strand of NC_133316.1, from coordinate 12,000,770 downwards.
ATTCCACTCATAGGTAACTCGAATCTGACATGATCAAAACATTGGTCGACTCTATTTCTTCGCCAATGGACAATCTTTCCATGGCTAAACAAAACGAAGATTCATAAATTTGAATTGAAAATAGAAGCAAGCATGACAAGAAATTATTTTACTTGACAATGGACATCATGTCTGATGAGGTAATTAACATGCTTAATGCATGGACTTCATGAAACAATTTTATAAATTACCTGGAAATTTTTTTGTTTCTTGTAACCCTTTCCTCTCAACTTTAGGAAATAAATAAAGAAAAGTTATTTGGGATTGTAAAGATGCGATCATCTCACATCATTAAGACTTGGCTCTCTTTTCTTAAGATTTGACTTTTTTCTTTTGTAAGATTGTTTTGACACTTTCTAGTTGAGATTTCTATGAGGTTGTGGTAAATCCTAGCTTTTAGACCACACAATGATTGGTTTTACTAATATTAGAAGATTAAAGAATGATCATGCATGGAAAAATTATGTTTATTGTAGCGCCCTTACCCAACATGGGTACATTTAACAAGCTTAACATTCAATAATAAATTTAATAAACCATAATTATAGTTAAATCATAATGCGAAAACTGAAAAACCAACAAAAGTATGATAATATCCTCCACAACACCAGCGGAAATAACTTGAATACGAATGATATAGCCATATCGAATATAGTATCAACAAACCAATTAGTATCAGCAAACCAATTAACAACAATAACGAAAACCCCTGAAAGAACTCCCATGTCAGCACCGATTTCTAATGGATCCCACCAGCTCCTCCTGGCCCGTCCATGCTGAGACCTGGCCCATGGAATATGGTGTCCAAGATGAAAGTAAGAACGTGAGCGACAAATCGTCCAATACGTAACGTATGAGTATACAAACCTATATGAGGATGTATGAAACTTGAATTGGTGATCATGGAACAAACTAGAAACTCTTGCTCAGACAAGAAGGCACTAAGATTATGTAGAACCATCCCGGATCCAGCTCTTTGTGAGTCGCATACCTCAAAAAGATGCGGATCTACAATGTCTCGGGTTACCACTACATGCGATCTGTTGGATCTAATGCCAATTTGTGCCCTATCATCTACAAGGAACGACTGAATAACCCTACTAAACTAGCTATCTCAAGAATACATGCCTGACATGATAAGCAAATATCGCATAATATCATGACATAAATCATGCATCATATGGCACGTAAAATGCAACCCATAAGACTATACAATCAGTGGATATCTCAATCAGTACTTACGTACCACTACACTAGTTTGGCGTCTATTGAATGTCTACTCGTTGGTCCTAGACATTATAACCCAACAACTATATTGTTATCTAATCATTTTGTAACTACTATATCCCAATTAACTAGGGCTCTCAGATCATACATTCGTATGCCGTCTGTCCTGTGGAGTTGATACCATCCCAGCTCGTTTCTCGAGTCATCGTTACTCCGTGAGCTATGCAAAACTTGTACGTACATTAAGAAAAGCTGAAAAAGCCTAGAAAGCGCTAAGATTCGAGAGAAAAACATGCAAGAGGTGTACAAAATCTTAATCCCGAGTGCCCTATACAAAGTTGGAGTTCGGAGGTTCGGAAGGTCTAAACTTGGGTTCGAAAGGTCTAAACTTTACTTGCCACTGGCCTCTTGACACCATGAAATCTTCGATATGCATTTCAGAAATTCCGAAACTCCTATGTGTCAATGCTCATTGAACACGATATTGATTTACAAGCTGCATGAGTCGGAAGGCCTGTTCTGCTCTTCGGACGTTCCGATCGGTGTGGCAGTTCCGAGTTGCCCTTTGCTGTTCTGAACTGGCTGTTGAATAATCATTTTAATTTGTTTAGGTAATGACACTTAATCATAATTAATCAATACTTTATTCGAAATAGAACTTGAGTCATTACATTTATATTCTTGCTAAGACTTTTGTGTGTAAGCATACACAATCTGTATGTATGCTGATACCCCATGGATGAGCCCATCAAGATCAGGCCCAAACTGCCGGCCCATCTCTACGGCCCACAGGTGAAGGTCCCATGAGCAGCCCAGGTATTCTCCTATAAATACAAGGTTTGAGCGTATGATTATTCATTCACTATATTGTTTTCAGCAGCACCCTTAGCTGCTCCCCCCATATATACGCCATCCTGCCTTTGGGTCAGATGTTCATCCCTCTATCTTTGGGACACGAACCTCTGCGTATAACAAAGATGATGACATTTACCGTGGTGGACACCCCATCCGCTTACAATGGAATTCTGGGGCGACCAGCCCTAAAGGATTTCAGAGCAGTAGCGTCCATATATCATCAGAAGCTGACGTTTCCTGTGGGGAAGGGGGTTGGAGTCTTGTGCGGGGACCAGAAGGTCGCGCGTCGGTGTTATGAAAGAATCGTGAAGGAAGAAGAAAAGAGAGGTCGCGAGCATTCGCATGGAAGCTTAAGCTCGGTCTTACAGTTGTAGAGTCATTCGGAGAAGCTTCTAAGTGGGTAACTTTGTTCTGTGGAGGTACAAGAGGAGCAGAGAGGAAAGTTGGAGAATGCGCTGGGTAAGGCTCTAAAGAGGCCCGGGAACGCTTACCACCTTAGAGAATATTAATCTTGACTTTATTTTTGGTGTATTTCGTTTCTGAATTTGTCTTACGTTATCAGTTGAAATTTAATAAAGACGAGTTTTTATATTAAGTTCGTGGATGTTGTATTATGAGGATGATATGAATTAAATTTTACCTACTTAGGCTGATCCTAGTAGAGGAGTCAGGAGTGGGAAGGTTGAAGCTTGATTTTTCCTGCTAAGGCATCGCCTAGCAGAAAAGCAGAGTTGGGGGGAGAGAAATTTTATTTTCCTGCTAAGGCATCGCCTAGCAGGGGAGCAGAGTGGAGGAGGAGAATTAAATTTTATTTTCCTACTAAGGCATCGCCTAGTAGAGGAGTTAGAGGGTGGAGGAGTTGAATTTTTATTTTCCTGCTAAGGCATCGCCTAACAGAGGAGTTAGAGGATGGGGTGTGGAATTTTTACTTTCCTGCTAAGGTGTCACCTAGCAGAGGAGTTAGAGGGTGGAGGTGTTGAATCTTATTTTCCTACTAAGGCATTGCCTAGTAGAGGAGCAGAGGGCAGGAGAAAAATTTCATTTTCCTACTAAGGCATGGCCTAGTAGAGGAGCAGAGGGCAGGAGAAAAATTTCATTTTCCTACTAAGGCATCGCCTAGTAGAGGAGCAAGGTGCAGGAGAAAAATTAAATTTTCCTACTAAGGCATCGCCTAGTAGAGGAGTTAGAGGGTGAAGGGGTTGAATTTTTATTTTCCTGCTAAGGCATCGCCTAGCAGAGGAGTTAGAGGATGGGGTGTGGAATTTTTACTTTCCTGCTAAGGTGTCACCTAGCAGAGGAGTTAGAGGGTGGAGGTGTTGAATCTTATTTTCCTACTAAGGCATCGTTTAGTAGAGGATTAGAGTGCAGGAGAAAAATTTAATTTTCCTACTAAGACATCGTCTAGTAGAGGAGCAGAGTGGAGGAGGAGAAGTAAATTTTATTTTCCTGCTAGGGCACCGCCTAGAAGAGGAGCAGCGTGCAGGAGAAAAATATCATTTTCCTACTAAGGCTTCGCCTAGTAGAGGAGTTAGCGGGTGGAGGGGTTGAATCTTTATTTTCCTGCTAAGGCATCGCCTAGTAGAGGAGTTAGAGGGTGGAGGGGTTGAACTTTTATTTTCCTGTTAGAACATCGCCTAGCCGAGGAGCTAGAGGGTGAGGGCGTCGAATTTTTACTTGCTTGCTTAAGGTATGCCTACTAGAAGAGAAGGAGAGTTGGATATTTTATTAGCCCTTGTGGTTTAATAACATCAAAGATAAATTCGTGAGAAGCAGCAAATTCAAATGCAAAATACTCAAGGTTGCATAAAACGAGTTTCATACATGCCAAAAGTGCGCGAAATGAAATAACCAAGTGTAAACATTGCAAAAGTCGCATAATCTTACGGAAAGTAAAGCAGTGCAGAAAGGTGTGCTGGCTGGGGGCTCGTGGGCGAGCGTGCGCTCGGTGGGCTGGCAAGGCACTGGGACGTGCTGCTGGGTGCTCGGGGGCGAGCGTGGCAGGGGGCAGGAGAGGGCGTGGCGCGCCGGGCGAGCGCTTGGCAGAGGTGTGGTGCGCCGGGCGAGCAGGAGATGGCGTGTGCTCGGGCGGGCGTGGTGTGGTGCGCCGGACGAGCAGGAGATGGGGGGGCGCTTGGGAGGGCGTGGCGCGCTTGGGCGAGCGTGCTAGCGCGAGCGCTGGGCGAGCTCGTGGCAAGGGGTCTGCGCGGCCGGGCTGGGGCGAGGGCGTGCGCGCGGCCGGGCGAGCTGATGGCAGGGGCGAGCTTGGGGCAGGGCGAGCTCGTGGCAGGGGGTCCGCGCGGCTGGGCGAGTTGATGGCAGGGGCGAGGGCGCGCGCTGGCAGGGGCGAGTGCCGGGCTGGGGCGAGGCACAGCGCGGGACAGGGGCGAGGCGAGGCGAGGCGAGGCTCTCGGGCGAGAGCGGGGCGGCGCGAGATGGTGGCTGGGCGAGGCGTGGGCGACGGCTCGAGTGAGGCGTGGGCGGGGGAGAGATGTTAAATGAAAGTGGAGAGAAAATTACGTAGAGGAGAAGTGAAATTGAAGTAGGGGAGGACCTCTATTTTTAGGAGAGCTCAGACCAAATCTTACCATTCAGGAGGACATTGCGATTTGATTTGAGACTGACGAACGACAGAAAGAAAGTGCACGTCCTCACCCTTGCGATTGATTATTTCTGGAGAGCTTTTGGGGTCGTTGCCCCCAAACCCCCGTAATTTTCGCAGCGGCAAACATTGTGCGTTAACGACAAACAAAATTAATTTCTTTGGCAGGGTATGTCCTCATCGCCGATAAACTAAGGACAACACAATTAATCGAACTTTGAACCTACGATTCAGTTCGACTCGGGAGGGGGAGACTGGTGATACCCCATAGATGAGCCCATCAAGATCAGGCCCAAACTACCGGCCCATCTCTACGGCCCACAGGTGAAGGGCCCATGAGCAGCCCAGGCTCAGGGTAATTTAGAACCTGCGTCTGGACTGGTGATACCCCATGGATGAGCTCATCAAGATCAGGCCCAAACTGCCGACCCATCTCTACGGCCCACAGGTGAAGGGCCCATGAGCAGCCCAGGTATTCTCCTATAAATACCAGGTTTGAGCGTATGATTATTCATTCACTATATTGTTTTCAGCAGCACCCTTAGCTGCTCCCCCCATATATTCTCAGTCTCTGACTTGAGCGTCGGAGGGGATACGCCAGGACACCCTCCTGGCCCCCTTTCTAACTGTAGAACCCTTAACTTAGACTACGTATAAGCCATGCATAATTCTAGTATTTTAAAATGATTTTATTTCATGAGTATTTAAATGATTTTTCCTTAAGTTAATTATTTCATGCAGCAGTTTGATTTTTATCATTTCAGTTATTTCAGTGAGGCCGGACTGGAGTTGGAGTTTAGAGATAAAATTTAAGATTCAGAAAACATTTCCAGAATTTAATTAGCTAGCAAGTAAGTTAAATTAAGTTAATAAGGAGGTTTAGGGAATTATTTATACAACTTGAGGTGAGTAGAAACCAAATTCATTTAAGTTCAATAATTAAGGGATTAAATCACTAAATTATTTAAAGGATTTGTAAGGCTCTTAAGGGTTAGAAATTTAGTAAATAAGCAACAATTCCCCTCCATTTAATTACCAAATTTCGGTCCCTAGATGATTAAGCAATGCCTTGCCAACTCATCATCTTTGACCCATTCTTTATTATTTTAGCATGCTAATTTTTTTATTTATTTAGCCACATTAATTAATTAACTATTAAGCATTATCCTAGTCTAGATTTCATGAGGAAATCGGTCACCTAGCCTCCAACAAAACACCCCAACAATTATGTGTTTTCAACAAAAATTCAAATTTCAAAAGGGGGAGACTTGGTCTTGATTTGTTCCCTATATTTTGCACCCACTTCCCTCACTCTCCCAACCACCACTTTCCCCTCCCCATCACCGAATTAGAGAGTATTTCAGAGCTAAAAATCGTGAGGTCCTAGGGGAAAAACAAGAGAGAAAAATCGAAAGCAAGGAAGCAAGAAAAGAAAGTGCTCCACCTCCTCCGCGCCGTATCGTTTCATTCTTTCGTTTTTTCGTTCAAACGAAACCAGGCATGCATATGTTCTTCCTTGACTCTTCAATCAAGTCCTATTATCATTATTTAACATTACATGATCATCATTTCCATGCAAAAACCGAAATCTATCAAGAATTTTCAGAAAATAAAAGATGCAGATTTTCGGGCTTCATGATGCTCTTCACGGTTTCATTTGTTTTGATGGTTTCAGGTATTGGTTCGATTCCAGGCTCCCAAGGCGACTTATAGACATGTAATAGGATGTATTAGGATCACTTTGGTTCATTCATTCGAGCCCCACACCCGCTGGAAACGAGAAATGACAGCAGCTTCCCATTCTTGCCATATTGAGTTTCGATTTTCTCATGTTGCTGTCAAAGGGAAATGAATCTGATCTTGGCTGCCCTAAGGGCTTATAGCCATGGTTGGATCACTTCCCTAGCATGTCTAAGACGTGACTAAGTTGCCCTTTTGGTGGCTTGGTCCCTGGTTAATCGGTTTTTACAAAATACTCAAGAACAGCCCCTGCACCCTTCGGCTTATCATTTTTGACAGCATGTGTGTTTCGACTTTTGTGGAATGGTGTGGATCTTGGTTGGCCTATGGCCCTTAGCCACGGTTCATACCATGCCCCTAGATGTCTAGATCGTGTCTTGGTCAATTAAATGGCCACTCGAACGATCGGTGACAGCTAAACAAGAACAATGCCCCGACGCGCAGAATTGGTTCTCGGTTGGAACGTTTCGGTTGTTGCTGGTGTGATGCGAATTGTGGCTGGCCTAGGGCCCTTAGCCATGGTTCAAATCATTCCTTGGGATGTTGTTGAGAGGCTCTGGTCGGTGGTTCAAGCCCCAATGGCCAAAAGTCTTGCAAACGACGCAAGGAATCAAGACGCTGCTGCTGTATTTTTTTTTGACAGCAAGCGACGTCGCGGTTCAGAGGCGTGTTCCGGGTTCTTGGTTGGCTTTTAGCCCATGGCCTTGGACTGGACAGTGCCTCATCGAGTTAGGAAGGTCATGTTTTTGACCGTTCGTGATTCGGATCATTTTTGAGGTCGTACGAGAATTTACGGTGCGATGTGCCAAATTGACTCTCGAAAGAGCGTTTCATGTTTTGGCCTCCATTCACCTAGATTTCGGCCCTCACCATTTTAGGAGCATTATTTGATCATTTTAGACGTATTTTAATCATGACTACATGATGGTTCAGTGTTGGTTCGGGTTGGCTCGGAGTCATGATTTAATACGAAGTCGGTAGGCGTAATTGTCACATTTTTTAAGGTTATTGTATAGTTTGGTCCCATAAATCTATTGCATATTTTTCATGGCATATTTAGGTTGCAGCGAGCCTGGGAGCGATCCAATCCAAGCAGTAAAATGGGTACAGGATATTTAATTCAGTTATTTAATTATATTACGTGCAAAAATACAAATTTTGAGATTTATGCGATATTGCTTGTGGTCACTTTACTATCATGCTTAAGTCCGGTCCCCAGTATCGGCCCGGTCACCAGTTACCGGTCAGTTCAGTTGTTTCACCCAGTACTGTGGCAGTAGTCTGATCAGACGTAAATCCGATCCCCAGTATCGGTCCGGTCACCAGTATCGGTCAGCTCAGTTCAGTTCAGTTCAGGGACCACTTGCGTAGACCATAATCTCACAGAAAATTATTATATGCTATTTCAGTACAGGGCTCCAAGGAGCAAACAGTTTCACTATGATTTTCAGTTCAGCTATGCACGTATTATAATTAATCATGACACGACATTTTACGATATGCCTCATGACATGAAATTTTACTCCCATGCAATTTTACTATATTTACTCGTTATTTACGATATATGCATGTTGAGTCTTTAGACTCACTAGACTTGATTGTTGTAGGTACTGATGATGTCGGGATCGAGGGCGGGGACCAGTGAGCTAGCTCGAGTCGGCAGTAGTGGCACCCGAGGACCTCAGTTTCAGCACTTGCCATTTTGATGCTCAAATATTTTATTAGTTATTGAATACTTTAACTTGTTATTTTGGCAAGTAATAATTTCTTCCGCTGCTGTTTTGAACGTTAAATATTTTATCAGTTTTTGGTATGAATGAGGCACTCCATTTATTTTAAAAGAAAAATTTTAAATTTTCCGCAAATTTTCAAGTAAGGATTTTTAGGCCTCTACACTAACGGTCCTATTCTTGATTTCAGGTTCAGGGTGATCTTAAAGCCCACGTCTGAACTAGTGACGCTCGTTGGGATGGGACCCGAAATTTCCCGTGAGTATCATATGCATATATAAATATAAATTTTGTAAAACTACAAGTTTTGCCTTTTAAAATTCCAACTCATTCCAACTGATATAATAAATCGTATTTATGGATAGGACCGCACTTGAGAATTTTTGGGCCGAAAGCAATTTTAAAATTTGGCCCTCAAAAGCAAGTTATTTTTCAATTTGTTTTTTCTTTTTACATGGTTGTTTTTGATTTGTTTTCCGTTAGTGAATGTTTGAAGATTAAAGTCGTGGAATATAGACTCAAATATAGAAAATAAAATGATGTATAGTATGACTAGAAAAGGCTAAATAATTATTTTAAACATTACTCATCTTGCAGTATATATAAGGTTTCTAACGTGTTAGCTAGCAAATTTGTAATAAGGGCAACAGCCACTTCAAACACGCCTCTGTATACCACGGGTCAATTTGATTCATCAAGAAGAAAGTATTAACTCAAATCTTCTGTGATGTTCACGGGAAATTTCGGGTCCAATCCCAACGAGCGTCACTAGTTCAGACGTGGGCTTTAAGATCACCCTGAGCCTGAAATCAAGAATAAGACTGTTAGAAGGGGGCCAGGAGGGTGTCCTGGCGTAGCCCCTCCGACGCTCAAGTCAGAGACTGAGGATATATGAGGCGAGCAGCTAAGGGTGCTGCTGAAAACAATATAGTGAATGAAATAACCGTACGCTCAAACCTGGTATTTATAGGAGAATACCTGGGCTTCTCATGGGCCCTTCACCTGTGGGCCCTAAATATGGGCCGGATCTTGATGGGCTCATCCATGGGGTATCACCAGTCTCCCCCTCCCGAGTCAAACTGAATCGTAGGTTCAAAGTTCGATTAATTGTGTTGTCCTTGGTTTATCGGCGATGAGGACGTACCATGCCAGATAAATTAATTTCGTTTGTCGTTAACGAACGATGTTACCACTGCGAAAATTACGGGGATCGACCTGACCGCAATCCTGTTCAGAAGAGTTGGAGACAAATCAAATCGTGATCTTGTACTGAAAAGAAAGATATCAAACCGCAATCCTGTTCTGAAAGGAAAGATTTGGTTCGTGTTTCCCCTATAAATACAGGTCACCTCCTTATTTCATTCTCACTTCTCCCCTACTCAATTTCCTCGCAATTCATTCATTAGCTCTCCCCAGCCTGCGCAAGCCACCACACCACACACTCACGCACGTCGCGTCCGAGCTGTTCTCGCTGCGCCCTCGCCCACGCTCGCCCTCGCGCACCACAGCTCGCCTAGCCGCAGCGCGCCCCCATGCACACGCTCGCCTTCGCACGCCCAGGCTTGCCCCACCGCAGCGCGCCCCTGTGCACCCGCTCACCTTCGCGCGCCCCTGTGCACCCGCTCGCCTTCGCGCGGCCAGGCTCGCCCCGCAGCAGCGCGCCTCCGCGCCCAAGCTCGCCCCGCCGCAGCGCCCGCGCTCTCCCCAGTCGCGCGCACGCTAGCCGCTCCGTAGTGCACCCCAGCGTTCACACCCGCGCGCACGCTCGCCCTCGCCGCAGCGCCCGCGCTCGCCCCTGCCGTGGGCACGTTCGCCCTCGCCGCAGCATGCACACGCTCGCCCTCGCCGCAGCGGCCGAGCCCACGCTCGCCCCTGCCGCACACAAACTCGCCCTCGCCGCAGCGCCCGCGCTCGCCCCTGCCGGGGCGCGCAAACGTTCGCCCCTGCCGCGCCCACGCTCGCCCTCGCCGGAGCGCGCACACGCTCGCCTCGCCGGAGCGCGCACACGCTCGCCGGAGCGAGCACGATTACCGCGCGGACATCCTTGCGGATCTATCTTTTGGGTATTTTTGCACGCCTCCTCCGGGTCAGTTTTCTCTTTTTCCTGTTTGACTGCCCTTAACACTTATGTCTTCTTCCGATTCCGAGTTCAGTTCCTCGAGTGGCTCCGATAGGTCTAGCGGGTCTAGTGAGTCTAGTGAGTCTAGCCAGAGTAGGACTTCCCTAGCTGATCCTGAATTTACCCTCGATTCCCATGAGGAGGAAGTCAACACCCACAATCGTCCTGGTAAGGAAGTTCGTCACGTGGCCCAACAAATGAACATATCTGAAGCAGATAACTTATGGTACGGTCATTTGTCATCCCGTATCCCTCCTGGTAGCGAGTCAAAACTTAAGACTCTGTGACACATTCCTTCTTCCCATCAGATCATTATTCCTAGTCCAGAGGACCGGCCTTATCTAGCCCCTAAGGGCTATTATACCTTCTTTCAGCATCATTTTGATGCGGGTCTCCGCTTCCCCTTGTGCGATTTCTTTCAAGAACTGAGCAAGTACTATCAGGTGCATTTAGGTTTACTCACGCCCAATGCCTTCCGTTTGATAAGCTGTTTCGCTGTGTTATTCCGGGCCCTAGATCTCCCTTTGAAATGCACCACTTTCTCCTACTTCTTAGTTCTGTCCAGATCCAAAGAAGGACCTTTTTATGTGACTTCTCGGTCTAGCCATCAGCTTTTCGAGGGGGCTCCTAGTCATGTTAAGGACTGGAAAAAATACTTCTTCTATATCCAGCCACCCACAGAATTGACTTGTTATACCGATGGGTACCCTAATTTACAAAGCCTGAACTTTCCAAGGATTACAAGAAGGATAAGGAATATCTGGAGATAATGAGTGCATTAGAAGACCGATGCTTTAGCATTCCCCAACTTCTATCTGAAGATCTCCTGTGTCATGGTGGGTTAAGTCCCGCGAAAATTAAGCTAAAGGAGGACGCCGGTAGATATTCTCATCTCTTCACCCTTTCTGTCTCTCTTTTGCTTATTGCGTTTTTTGACAATATTCTCATTCAGTTCACTGTTTTTATTTGCAGGTGTTAGAGTCATGAATGCTGCATTGTTTCGCGAGATTGCGAAAAAGAAGGCTGGGAGTTCATCATCCGCTCCCCAGAAGTCGGTTGTTCCAGCTGTCACAATGGGCACAAAGGGAGACTGTTGTGATGCTGAGAAGAAGAAGATAGGCTCTTGCTCTACTACTGCGAAGCGACCTGTTAGTCCCCTACTGCTGTAAAGAAGAAGGCAGGCTCCTCCTCCTCCGCCCCAAAGCGAGCCTCCTCTCCACCTCCTCTAGCCAAGTCCCTTCCTCCACCTGGTAAGACGAAAGCATCCACTGATCCTAGCCCGTCAGTCCCACAGCATGGTAAGCGCAAGATTTCTGAGATCTCCGTTGTATCGGTCTCCTCTCCAGAAGGGTCCGAGTCAGATGAGGGGCCTCCCCCTGAGTCGGGAGTATATCCTCTGTACACCTCGGATTCGGCCATCGTGGGGCGGGGTCCTCCTCCTCTAGCTCAGAAGATAATGTATCAGCTTCCTTCTGACGCAGATTCAGTGTTCATGAGTTCACTGGGGTGGTCTGAACTCACTCGCCGGACATGTAGCAGTATCACTGAGGTATATTTCTCCTTCTAGTCCTTAGATTGATGTCCAATATATGTTTGATATTCTTGTCGTCTTTTCACTCTTATCTATCTTATTCAGGGCATGATGTACACCGGGGAGCTGGTGGAGCGCACCAATGATATCAGGTCCATCGCCTGCCAAGACTTACGCGAGGGCAAGGCTCTCCGCGAACAGCTCCAGGCTACTATTGACGAGATGAAAGCGACACACGCTAAGGAGCTTTCGGAGTCCCAAGCTCGAGGCGACGAGCTTCTAAAGGAGAAACAAGAATTTCTGAAAGAGAAACATGAGTTTCAGCGACTGACAGAGGATCACGTAAAGGAGAACCAGAGGCTGAAGGAAGAGTTAAAGAATGCTCTAGCTAAAGCATCACAAATCCGTAGGGACCTCAAGGATGCCAAGGCGCAACACGCTTCCGAAGCCTCTTCATTCAAGGAAGAATTCCTCAAGTCAGAGGAGTTCAATGAGATCTGCGCCTCTAAAGCTTTTCACTACTTGGAGGTGGGTTTCGAGGGTGCAGTCGACCTCTTCAAGGCCCAGGGCTATCCTCCGCCAGGTGCACCTACTGACTTCATCGACATTGAGGGTTTCATAGCGAGTCTCCCCCCCGATTCTTAGACCGAGCTCTTTTACTTACGTCATTTTTTATTTACGCAAACATTGTATGCCTTCGGGCCATAATCTGTTATTTTCTGCACTGCTTTACTTTCCGTAGTACTATGCAACATTTGCGATGTTTACATTTGGTTATTTCCTTTTGTGCACTTTTGGCATGTACGAACTCGCTTTATGCAACATTGAGTATTCTGTATTTGCATTCACTGCTTCTTCCGAATTTATTTTTGATGCTTTCAAATCACTAAGGTGAATAAAATCGGCAGAGTGCGAACTCTTCTGCTATGCGATGTCTTAGTATGAAAATAAAAATTCAACGCCCTCGCTCTCTAACTCCTCTGCTGGGCGAGGTCTTAAAAGGAAAATAAAAATTCAACACCCCACCCCCTAACTCCTCTGCTAGGCGATGCCTTAGCAAGAAAAGAGAAATTCAACACCTCCACCCTCTGCTAGGTGATACCTTAGCAGGAAAATAAAAATTCAACACTCTCACCCTCTAACTCATCTGCTAGGTGATACCTTAGCAGGAAAAGAGAAATTCAACACCCACACCTTCTAACTACTCTGCTAGGTGATACCTTAGCAGGAAAATAGAAAGTCAACACCCACACCTTCAAACTCCTCTGCTAGGTGACACCTTAGCAGGTAAGTAAAAATTCCACACCCCACCCCCTAACTCCTCCGCTAGGTGATACCTTCGCAGGAAAAGAGAAATTTTTCTCCTCCACGCTTCTCCTCTGCTAGGCGATACATTAGCAGGAAAAGAGAAAGTTTTCTCCTCCACGCTTCTCCTCTGCTAGGCGATGCATTAGCAGGAAACTAACAATTCAACACCCTCACCTCCCAACTCCCCTCCTAGGTGATACCTTAGCGGGAAAAGAGAAATTCAACACCCACACCTTCTAACTCCTCTGCTAGGCGATGCATTAGCAGGAAAATAAAAATTCAACACCCTCACCCTCTAATTCCTTTGCTAGGTGATAATTTAGCAGGAAAAGAGAAATTTTTCTCCTCCACGCTTCTCCTCTACTAGGCGATGCCTTAGTAGAAAAATTTAACTTTTCTCCGGCCCCAACTCTGCTCCTCTACTAGGCGATCCCTTAGTAGAAAATTTTAATTTTTCTCATCCACGCTACTCCTCTACTAGACGATGCCTTAGTAGGAAAATTTAATTTTTCTCACCCACGCTACTCCTCTACTAGGCGATGCCTTCGTAGGAAAATTTAATTTTTCTCATCCACGCTGCTCCTCTACTAGACGATGCCTTAGTAGGAAAATATAAGTTTTCTCCTGCCCCAACTCTACTTCTCTACTAGGCTATGTCTTAGTAGGAAAATTTACTTTTTCTCCTGCACTTTGCTCCTCTACTTGGCCATGCCTTAGTAGGAAAATTTAATTTTTCTCACCCACGCTACTCCTATACTAGGCGATCCCTTAGTAGGAAAATTTAAATTTTCTCCGGCCCCAACTCTGCTCCTCTACTAGGCGATGGCTTAGTAGGAAAATTTAATTTTTCTCCTGCACTTTGCTCCTCTACTAGGCCATGCCTTAGTAGGAAAATGTAATTTTTCTCATCCACGCTACTCCTCTACTAGGCGATGCCTTAGTAGGAAAATTTGACTTTTCTCCTGCCCCAACTCTGCTCCTTTACTAGGCGATGCCTTAGTAGGAAAATTTAATTTTTCTCACCCTCACAATGCAACAACTTTCATGAATTGAAAAGAAGAACTTGATTTTATTGAATTCCAACAGATTACATAGGAAAATTCAGAAAATAAAATACATCAACGATAGAATCAAGAATAATACTTCCTAAGGTGATAAGCATTCCAAGGCCTCTTCAAAGCCTTGCCTTGTGCATTCTCCAAGTAATAGGCTCTAGAGCTCAGCCTCTCGATCACTTTGAAGGGACCCTCCCGCTTTGGGTCCAACTTTCCTCTCTGCTCTTCTGGCACCTTCCTCAGGACCAAGTCACCTACCTGGAAGTTTCTCTGAACGACCCTCCAATTATAAAACATTATTCTTGCTGATTACAACCCAATCTCAGCTGGGAGCACTGCCTCATTACCATAGACCAAACTGAAAGGAGTTTCTTTGGTTCCTTCCCTTGGGGTGGTTCGGTATGCCCATAAGACACTTGGTAGCTCATCAACCCAATTTCCCTTAGCATTGCCAAGTCGAACTTTCAGACCCTGCACCAGCGTCCGATTAGTCACCTCCACCTGCCCATTACTCTGCGGGTAAGCTACAGATGTAAAGACTTGTTGGATCTTCATCTCTTTACACCAAGCTTGGATCTTAGCCCCTTGGAACTGTCTCCCATTATCAGATATCAATCTTCTAGGCACCCCATATCTGCACACTATATTCTTCCATAAGAATTTCAGAACGTCACTCTCAGTGATTCTTGCAAACGGCTCTGCTTCCGCCCATTTCGAGAAATAGTCAACTGCCACCAATAAGAACTTTTTCTGAGCAGGAGCTATAGGAAAAGACCCCACAATATCCATTCCCCACTGGTCAAAAGGACAAGCGGCCGTGATAGCCTTCATCATCGCGGTCGGCCGGTGATGCAACCGGGCATGATGTTGACAACTATCACAAGATATCACTATCTCTTGAGCATCATGCAGCACTGAGGGCCAAGAATAACCGGCTAGCAACACCTTCCTTGCCAACGCATAAGCCCCCAAGTGATTTCCACAGCACCCCTCATGAACTTCTCGGAGTACATAATCAGCCTCTTGATAACTCAAGCATCGAAGAAGCGACCCTGCGAAAGACGTTCTATATAACACTTCTCCGATCATCACATAACGCGAACATTTTGTCTTCAACTTACGAGCTTCGCGAGGGTTATCAGGAAGCTTTCCCTCTTTCAGGTAATCAATTATGCTAGTCCTCCAATCCTCCTCCTCCTGTTCAACTGCGGGTGAACTCGTGTAAGGTGTGAGTTCAACTTGGATACCACATCTCTAGTCTTCCAACTTCCCAGTGTTCCAGCCATTTTGGCTAGAGTATCCGCCTTTTCATTTTATTTCCTGGGAATCTGTTCAAATGTAATCTCTACAAATTTTTCTCTGACTCTGTCCACTTCTTGAGCATACTCAATAAGTTTTTCATCTTTCACATCATACATTCCCTTCATCTGTTGTGCTACCAGCTGTGAGTCAGAAAAAATAAGTACCCGGGTAGCTCCCACGTTTCTGGCTGCTCGAAGTCCTGCCAACACAGCTTCATACTCTGCCTCATTGTTGGATGCTCGAAAGTCCAACCTTACCGCGAACTTCACCTCCTCCCCAGCCGGTGAAATCAGTACCACTCCCTCCCCACTTCCCTCCTTCGAAGATGAACCATCCACGTATACTTTCCCAGGGTCCTCATTTTCTTGATGCACGGTCTCAGCCAGAAAATCGGCTAAGGCTTGTGCTTTAATAGCTGTTATCGGCTCATACTGGATGTCATACTCTCCCAGTTCAGTAGTCCACTTGACCAAACGACCAGACATATCTGAATGAGTTAAGATCTTCCCCAATGGACTGTTGGTGAGTACCACAATTGGATGAGATAGGAAATATGGCCTCAAACGTCTTGCTGTCATCACCAAAGCCAAAGCCAATTTTTCCAACCCTGAGTATCTGATATCTGCCCCTTTGAGAGCATGCGAAACATAGTAAACCGGCTGTTGAACGGATCCATCTAGCTTGACAAGGACCGAACTCACAGCTCCTTCAGTGGCAGATAAATATACCCACAAAGGTTCACCAGCTGCCGGCTTGGCCAGGAAAGGAAGCTTGGCAAGATATTCCTTCAATTCTGTGAAAGCCTTCTCGCAATCCGGACCCCATTCAAATTTTTTCGCCTTCCGCAAAGTCCGGAAGAACGGTAAGCTTCTGTGAGCAGACCTCGAGATAACCCTCGCCAACGCTGCGATCCTCCCCGTCAACTTCTGCACATCATTCGGTCCTCGGGGAGAAACCATGTCATGGATAGCTCGAACCTTCGCGGGGTTAGCCTCAATCCCTCTCTCTGTCACCATATAACCCAAAAACTTTCAACTCCTCACCCCGAAGATACACTTTTGAGGATTCAGCTTCAGCCCGTAGGATCTGAGGGTGGCAAAGGTTTCCACCAAATCCGGTATGAGCTGGGCTGAGTCTTTTGATTTTACCATGATGTCGTCCACATACACTTCGACATTCCTTCCCACCTGCTTAAAAAAGACTCTATCCATCAATCGTTGATACGTGGCTCCGGCATTTTTGAGTTCGAAGGGCATGACCACGTAACAGAAAGTTCCTTCAGAGGTGATGAAACTTACTTTATCTTGATCCTCCACAGCCAAGGGAATCTGATGGTACCCTTGATAAGCGTCCAACATGCACAAATACTGATGTCAAGCTATGGAGTCCACCAACTGATCTATCCGAGGCAAAGGATAACAATCTTTAGGACATGCCTTGTTGAGATCTCTGAAGTCCACACACATCCTCCACTTCCCTGAACTCTTCGGAACAAGAACGACATTCGAGAGCCAATTAGGAAACTGTACCTCTCGAATGTGCCCAGCATTGAGCAACTCTCCCACCTCCTTTTTTATAACTATATCTTTCTCGGGCCCGAAGTGTCTTTTCTTCTGCTTCACGGGACGAGAATTTTGTAAAATGTTTAATCGGTGTTCTGCTACATCTGGGCTCGTCCCTGTGAGCTCTTGGGCTGACCAAGCGAACCCGCTGAGATTAGCATGTAAACAAGTAATGAGTTCATCCCTGATCTCTGGGTCAAGGTCAGGGGCTATCCTTAGCGTCTTCTTATCGGGCCCCAATGCCACGATCTCCGGCTTCTCATCCATCACCTCATGAACCTCCCTCACTACTACGGGCAACCCGCTTCACCCCCTTCTGATCATATTGACCTCCACACGCGCCCTCTTCCCCTCTTCTTTCACTATCCCCTAATAACACTAACGCGCGACCCTCTGGTCCCCGCATAAGACTCCAACCTCCTTCCCTACAGGAAACTTCAACTTCTGATGATACGTGGACGCTACAGCTCTGAAATCTTTTAGGGCTGGTCGCTCCAGAATTCTATTATAAGCCGATGGGGTGTCCACCACTGTAAATGTTGTCATCTTCGTTACCCGCCGAGGCTCATGTCCCAAAGATAGAGGAAGGACAATCTGACCCAACGGCGGGATGGCATGTCCTGCAAACCCATATAGAGGAGTGGAGATCGGCTCGAACTCAAATCCCTCCACCTTCATCTGATCCAGAGTGCTCTTGAACAAGATATTCAATGAGCTTCCATTATCAATAAAGATTCGTGCCACATCGTAATTGGCAACGGTTGCTGTCACCACCAAGGCATCGTTATGTGGAGCCACAACGCCTCGGAGGTCTTCCAGCCCAAAACTGATGACCGGATCCTGGGGTAAGTCTGCACCCCTAGATATTTCAAAGCTCTCCAACCTTCTTCCATGCGCCTTCCGAGTTCGCCCGGAATCTCCATCAGTAGCACCCCCCGATATCATATGAATCATTCCTCTCGTGGGGTGGTTGTCCTCATTCCTTCCCCTCCTCGGCTCGACGGGTTCCCGAGGGACATCTTGATTTCGATCTTCTCTCCTCCATTCTCCAACCCTCTGATTTATCCAGGGAGGGCCTCGACCTCGTCTAGATGATGAACGAGATCTCGGTTCATCCCTGGATGAAGATCTTTCTTGCCTGCCCAGCGGTGGAAGCCTAGTACTGCTCTCCACCCTCTGCGACTTCTCCCCCTTCTCCCCTGATTCCCTTACCTCCATCACTTTATCCTGATTCCTGTTCAGAGGAACATGTGAGGAGAATGGTCTTCTACCTCTAGTTTTGTCCTCCTCCCTTTCGCCCGCACCCCTCTTCCTTCCTCCTCTCTCCGTCCCCTCAACTCTTCCTCCCCCAGGCTGCTGCTCCATCCTCTTGTACCGCTGAGCATCCTCTAGATTCACATATTTTTCCGCCCGAGCCAACAAATCATCATAGCTCGACGGAGGTTTCTTGACCAACTACTTGAAAAATTCTCCCCCCCTCAGCCCTTGGGTAAAAGCACTTATCATGATGTGGGGGGTAGCCGCTGGTATCTCCAGCGCTGCACTGTTGAAACGCTGGAAAAATTCTCGCAAAGTTTCAGCCTCTTGCTGTTTCATCACAAACAAGCTCAAATAATTTTTCTGATGCCTCTTGCTGCTGGCAAATCGGTGCAAGAAAGCTGTAGCAAAATCCTCAAAAGACTGTATAGAGTTGGGCTGCAGGGTATTAAACCATTGCTGGGCTGACCTCACCAACGTGCCTAGAAACTCCCTGCACCTGACTCCATCTGAATATTGGTGCAACAAAGCCGCATTCTCAAATCTCCCCAAGTGTTCCTCGGGGTCAGTATGTCCGTCATACTCACCAATCTTAGATCGTCGGAAATTCGGAGGAAGCCCTTCCTCCAAGATGGCTAGTGAAAAAGGGCTTCTTCTCTTGGATACCGACGCTCTGCTTCCTACCTGCTCCCTCAACCTCCTTATCTCTTTCCACATCTCCCCCATCTCACTAATCTCCCCAGTTGGGAGGGGTTGCGTCTCCTCCACCCTGCTCTGGTGGACTTCAACATTTTCCTCACGTTCCTGACGAGCGGCCTGTTCCTCTACAAACACAGACTCTTGATTCCTTTTCATGGCCTCATCCACTGTCCGGGTGATAAATTGGCCCAACTGCTCCAGGGTCAAGTTCCCCACGTTCTCATTGGGACGGGTCTTGTCTCTTGACGAGGTTGTTCCTGTCTCGTCTCAAGACGCGGTTGTTCATGTCTTGTCTCAACATGAGACTGTTCGGGTCCCCTCTGAGGACGCGATGATGCTGAGGTAGCTCTTCTACTTCCTTTCCTGCCTACCATCTCTACGTCTCAACTCAAGTTTTCCCACAGACGGCGCCAAGTGATGCTCACGGGAAATTTCGGGTCCGATCCCAACGAGCGTCACTAGTTCAGACGTGGGCTTTAAGATCACCCTGAGCCTGAAATCAAGAATAAGACCGTTAGAAGGGGGCCAGGAGGGTGTCCTGGCGTAGCCCCTCCGACGCTCAAGTCAGAGACTGAGGATATATGAGGGGAGTAGCTAAGGGTGCTGCTGAAAACAATATAGTGAATGAAATAACCGTACGCTCAAACCTGGTATTTATAGGAGAATACCTGGACTTCTAATGGGCCCTTCACCTGTGGGCCCTAAATATGGGCCGGATCTTGATGGGCTCATCCATGGGGTATCATTCTGCTCTATAAACATCTCTTTGTTACATTATTTTATCAAAGCCTATAATATAATTTAATTGTGGTCAATATATTTCATTAAAATTAGTGGCCGATCAGGACCTTTATGCATGTAAGACTAGCGTGACCCGATCAAGACCTTTATGGATGTACTTGATCGAGCAAAACTTGCACTGTGAGATCCTCAGTAAAAAGTCAATAAAATTCAAGCTCGATATAATTGCAAGTAAACGATGTCAAGTAATAATATTGTGTACACGAGTACGAGTATCGTTCCTCCAGAGACTGTATTTCACAAATATTATTTCCAACTATTAAACTTTTAGCAACGATGATTTGAATGATTACTGACTACTAGAATGATTAAGTAAACAATTACTAAATGATTCATCGAGGAGATGATGAAATGAATAAGCTAAGATGATCAATTAAGGATTCAATTACATTGAAAATCTCGGTTCACCTACCCATCAGTAATTTAATTCATTCAATTCGACAATGATCCACGCTTTTGACAGGATTTCCTAACCAATTGAACATGCTCTCTCGAGGTATGCCAAACTAATTCAACACAGTGAA
Source organism: Primulina huaijiensis (assembly GCF_012295235.1). Classification (NCBI taxonomy): domain Eukaryota; kingdom Viridiplantae; phylum Streptophyta; class Magnoliopsida; order Lamiales; family Gesneriaceae; genus Primulina; species Primulina huaijiensis. The sequence goes on along the minus strand of NC_133316.1, from coordinate 11,980,422 downwards.
GTAATTAAATCTCTTTGATTATTTATCAAGGGTGAATTGCATGCGGTCTATGAAATCCCCTAGCTTTCGATATATTGGATTATGACTATCAACGTGTATCCGATTTTATTTTTCTATGCAAATTGTAAATCTACGGACTATGCTACTCGTTCCTATCACAAGTTATTCTCTCGAACTCACTCGCAATATGAGATTATTATTAAAGTTAGCTACTCTTTAATAAAGTAATGAAAAACAATAGCATAATCAAGAATCAACCAAAATTCGAGAGTTAAATTAACTAAACACGGTTTCGGGTAAAATCCCATTAAATTCCAACAAATATGAAAAGTTAGCATCTAGAATTCATGATAAAAGTATGCAAAACAATGTTTAAACTAGAAATACTTGACTAGGAAAAAACGCGAAGAACGGTGCCCGGAAATCTCTAGATTCTTCAATTCTAAGCCTTTTCTCTCCGCCAAGCTTCTTGTGGCTGCTGAAAGTTACTTCTTTCATTGCTCTAATCTCGCCCATATGCCATTTTTCGGCCCAAAATTGTTAAACCTTGCCCGGATGGAAAGAAATCTCGCGCACAAAATTTTCCAAAATTGAACCCCGCTCGAGCGGTAAGATTCTACCCCCCGAGTGCCAACTCCTCTGTCTTTCGTCTCTCAAAGAACACAAATCGCGCTCGAGCGGTAAGGTCCTACCGCCTGAGCGCTCAGCTTTTTTTCTAGCTTTTACACCTTCCTCCTATTTCAGTTTTCTTGCCATTTTGTCTGCAAATTTCATCAAATACGAGTGGGCCACGATCATATGCATATGCTGTAGAGCCCAAAATCAGCACACATAAAATCCATGCATTTATTTAATTGTTAAATTATTTAATCAAGTTTAAAATGATTTTTGAGATGCATGATTTATGAAATTGCATTATTTTAAATTATTTATTGATACCCCCTGGATGAGCCCATCAAGATCTGGCCAACAGGTGAAGGGCCACAGGTGAAGGGATCTGGCCCAAATTCCCGGCCCATATCTAAGGCCCACAGGTGAAGGGCCCATCAGAGGTCCAGGTATTCTCCTATAAATACCAGGTTTCAGCGTATGATTATTCATTCACTATATTGTTTTCAGCAGCACCCTTAGCTGCTCCCCCCATATATCCTCAGTCTCTGACTTGAGCGTCGGACGGGCTACGCCAGGACACCCTCCTGGCCCCCTTCTAACGGTCTTATTCTTGATTTCAGGCTTAGGGTAATCTTAAAGCCCACGTCTGAACTTGTGACGCTCGTTGGGATCGGACCCGAAATTTCCCATGAGTATCACTTGGCGCCGGCTGTGGGAAGTCTTGAGTTGAGACGTAGAGATGGTAGGCAGGAAAGGAAGTAGAAGGGCTACCTCAGCATCATCGCGCCCTCAGAGGGGACTCGAACAGTCTCATTTTGAGACAAGACATGAACAACCGCGTCTTGAGACGAGACAGGAACAACCTCGTCAAGAGACAAGAACCGAGCAGCCCCTTCACGAGACAAGGGTCGAGCAAACCCGTCCCGATGAGAACGTGGGGAACTTGACCCTGGAGCAGTTGGGCCAATTTATCGCCCGGACAGTGGATGAGGCCATGAAAAAGAATCAAGAGTCTGTGTTTGTAGGGGAACATGCCGCCCGTCAGGAACGTGAGGAAAATATTGAAGTCCACCAGAGCAGGGTGGAGGAGACGCAACCCCTCCCAACTGGGGAGATTAGTGAGATGGGGGAGATGTGGAAGGAGATACGGAGGTTGAGGGAGCAGGTAGGAAGCAGAGCGCCGGTACCCAAGAGAGGAAGCCCTTTTTCACTAGCGATCTTGGAGGAAGGGCTTCCTCCGAATTTCCGACAATCTAACATTGGTGAGTATGACGGACAGACTGACCCCGAGGAACACTTGGGGAGATTTGAAAATGCGGCTCTGTTGCACCAATATACAGATGGAGTGAATTGCAGGGTGTTTTTGGGCACGTTGGTGAGGTCAGCCCAACAGTGGTTTAACACCCTGCAGCCCAACTCCATACGTTCTTTTGAGGACTTTTCAGCTGCTTTCTTGCACCGATTCGCTAGCAACAAGAGGCACCAGAAAAATTATTTGAGCCTGTTCGTGATGAAACAACAGGAGTCTGAGACTTTGCGAGAATTTATCGAGCGTTTTAACAATGCAGCGCTGGAGATACCATCGGCTACCCCGGACATCATGATAAGTGCCTTCACCCAAGGCTTGAGAGGAGGGGAGTTTTTTAAATCACTGGTCATGAAACCTCCGTCGACCTATGATGACTTGCTGGCTCGGGCGGAGAAGTATGTAAATCTAGAGGATGCCCAATGGTATAGAAGGATGGAGCAGCGGCCCGGGGGAAGTAGGATGGAAGGGGGAGAGAGAGGAGGTAGGAAGAGAGGTTCAGGGGAGAAGGAGGAGGAAAAAAATAGAAGTAGAGGACAATTCTCATCACATGTTCCTCTGAACAGGAATCGCGATAAGGTAATGGAGGTAAGGGAGCCAGAAGAAAGGTGGGAGAAGTCGCATAGAGCGGAGGGCGGTGTTAGGATGCCTCCGGCGGACAAACGAGAGGCATCCTCATTCGGGGACCGACCGAAACCTCGCCCGTCTCCTAGGCGAGGTCGAGGTCCTCCTTGGATCAACCAGAGGGTCGGAGAGCCGAGAAGAGAAGGGCGGGGTCAGGATGTTCCTCGGGAACCTGTCGAGCCGAGGAAGAGAGCAGATGAAGATAACCACCCCACGAGAGGAATGATTCACATGATCTCGGGGTGTGCTACTGATGGAGACTCTGGGCGAGCTCGGAAAGCACACGGGAGGAGGTTGGAGAATTTTGAGATATCCAGGAGTGCAGACTTACCCCAAGATCCTGTCATCAGCTTCGGGCATGAAGACCTTCGAGGTATCGTGGCTCCTCATAACGATGCCTTGGTGGTGACAGCCACTATTGCAAACTACCATGTGGCAAGGATCTTCATTGATAATGGGAGCTTTTAAATATATTGTTCAAGAGCACGTTGGATCAGATGAAGGTGGAAGGGTTCGAGTTTGATCCGGTCTCCACTCCTCTGTATGGGTTAACGGGACATGCCATTCCGCCGCTGGGTCAAATTACTCTTTCCCTATCTTTGGGGCGCGACCCTCGGCGGGTAACAAAGATGATAACATTTACTGTGGTGGATACCCCCTCGTCATATAATGGAATCCTGGGGCGGCCAGTCTTAAAGGATTTCAGAGTCGTAGCCTCCACGTATCATCAGAAGTTGATGTTTCTTGTGGGGAAGGAAGTGGGAGTCTTGTGCGGGGACCAGAAGGTCGCGCGTCGGTGTTATGAAAGGACGGTGAAGGAGGAGGGGAAGAGGGCGCGGGTGGAAGTTAATATGATTAGAAGGGGGAGGAGTGGGTTGCTCGTAGCGAGGAAGGAGTTTTGGGAGGTTATGGAGGAAGAACCGGAGGTCATAGTGCTGGGACCCGAAAAAAATGCTCAGAATAGCCCGTGACCTTGACCTAAGGGTTAGGGAGGAACTCATTGCTTTCTTACAGGCCAATCTCAGCGTGTTCGCTTGGTCAGCTCAAGAGCTCACTGGGACGTCCCCGGATGTGGCGGAGCATCGGTTGAACATCTTGCCGAATGCTCGCCTAATAAAACAGAAGAAAGACATTTCGGGCCTGAGAAAGATAAAGTTATACAGAAAGGGGTCAGTGAATTGCTTGAGGCTGGGCACATTCGAGAAGTGCAATTCCCTACTTGGCTATCGAATGTTGTCCTAGTCCCGAAGAGTTCAGGGAAGTGGAGGATGTGTGTGGACTTCAGAGATCTCAACAAGGCATGGCCTAAAGATTGTTATCCTTTGCCTCGGATAGATCAGTTGGTCGACTCCACAGCTGGACATCAGTATTTGTGCATGCTGGACGCTTATCAAGGATAACATCAAATCCCTTTGGCTGTGGAAGATCAGGATAAAGTGAGTTTCATCACCTCTGAAGGAACTTTCTGTTACGTGGTCATGCCCTTTGGACTCAAAAATGCCGGAGCCACGTATCAGCGATTGATGGATAGAGTCTTTTCTGAGCAGTTGGGAAGGAATGTCGAAGTGTATGTGGACGACATCATGGTAAAGTCTAAGGATTCAACCCAGCTCATACCTGACTTAGTGGAGACCTTTTCCACCCTCAGGTCCTATAGGCTGAAGTTGAATCCTCAGAAGTGTATTTTTGGGGTGAGGAGTGGGAAGTTCCTGGGTTCTATGGTGACAGAAAGAGGGATCGAGGCCAACCCCGAGAAAGTTCAAGCTATCCAAGATATGGTCTCTCCCTAGGGACCCAAAGATGTTCAGCAGCTGACAGGTAGGATTGCTGCGCTGGCACGCTTTATCTCGAGGTCCGCCCACCGAAGCTTACCATTCTTCCGAACCTTGCGTAAAGCGAGAAAATTTGAGTGGGGTCCGGATTGCGAGAAGGCTTTCACAGAATTGAAGGAGTACCTTGCCGAGCTTCATGTCCTGGCCAAACCGGCGGCGGGTGAGCCTTTGTGGGTATATTTATCTGCCACTGAAGGGGCTGTAAGTTCAGTCCTTGTTAAGCTAGATGGGTCAGTTCAGCAGCCGGTGTACTATGTTTCGCATGCACTCAAAGGGGCAGAGATCCGATACTCCGGGTTGGAAAAATTGGCTTTGGCTTTGGTAGTGACAGCAAGACGCTTGAGGCCCTACTTCCTATCTCATCCGATTGTGGTGCTCGCTAACAGTCCATTGGGCAGAATCCTAACTCATTCGGATATGTCTGGCCGTTTGATCAAGTGGACTACTGAGCTAGGAGAGTTTGACATCCAGTATGAGCCAAGAACATCTATCAAAGCACAAGCCTTAGCCGATTTTCTGGCTGAGACCGTGCATCAAGAAAATGAGGACCCTTAGAAAGTATATGTGGATGGTTCCTCTTCGAAGGAGGGAAGCGGGGTGGGGGTGGTACTGATTTCACCAGCTGGGGAGGAGGTGAAATTAGCGGTTAGGTTGGATTTTCGAGCATCCAACAATGAGGCAGAATATGAGGCTGTGTTGGCAGGACTTCGAGCAGCCATGAATGTGGGAGCTACCCGGGTACTTATTTTTTCTGGCTCTCAGCTGGTGGCACAACAGATGAAGGGAGCGTATGATGTGAAAGATGAGAAACTTATTGAGTATGCTCGGGAAGTGGACAGGGTCAGAGAGAAGTTCACAGAGATTACATTTGTACAGATTCCCCGGAAAGAAAATGAAAAGGCAGACACTCTGGCCAAAATGGCTGGGATAATGGGAAGTTGGAAGAATAGAAATGTGGTCTTTCAGGTCGAACTCACACCTCACATGAGTTCACCTGCAGTTGAGCAAGAGGAAGAGGATTGGAGAACCGCTATAACTGATTACTTGAAGGAGGGAAAGCTTCCTGATGACCCTCGCGAGGCTCGTAAGTTGAAGACGAAATGTTCACGTTATGTGATAGTCGGAGAAGTGTTGTTTAGGACGTCTGTTGCAGGGCCGCTTCTTCGGTGTTTGAGTTATCAAGAGGCTGATTATGTGCTCCGAGCAGTTCACGAGGGATGTTGTGGAAATCATCTAGGGGCTTATGCATTGGCGAGGAAAGTGTTGCTCGCCGGTTATTCTTGGCCATCAGTGCTGCATGATGCTCAAGAGTTAGTGATGTCTTGTGATAGTTGTCAACGTCATGCCCGGTTACAGCACCGACCGGCGGCGATGATGAAGGCTGTCACGGCCGCTTGTCCTTTTGACCAGTGGGGAATGGATATTGTGGGACCTTTTCCTATAGCTCTTGCTCAGAAGAAATTTCTTTTGGTAGCAGTTGATTATTTCTCAAAATGGGTGGAAGCAGAGCCTTTGGCCAAAATCACTGAGAATGACGTCCTGAAGTTCCTGTGGAAGAGTATAGTATGCAGATACGGGGTACCTAGGAGACTGATATCTGATAATGGGAGACAGTTCCAAGGGGCCAAGATCCAAGCTTGGTGTAAAGAGATGAAGAGCCAACAAGTCTTTACCTCTGTAGCTTACCCGCAGAGTAATGGTCAGGTGGAGATGATTAATCGGACGCTGGTGCAGGGTCTAAAGGTTCGACTTGGCAGAGCTAAGGGTAATTGGGTGGATGAGCTACCAAGTGTCCTATGGGCATACCGAACCACTCCGGAAGAAGGAACCAAAGAAACTCCTTTCAGTTTGGTCTACGGTAATGAGGCAGTGCTCCCGGCTGAGATTGGGTTGGAATCGGCAAGAGTAGTGTTTTATGACGAGGACAATGATGCGAGACGCGCTACTGACCTTGATCTTTTGGAAGGAAAGAGAGAGGCTGCCAGCATTCACATGGAAGCTTATAAGAACCGCATTGCACAGTCTTATAATAGAAGAGTCATTCAGAGAAACTTTCAGGTAGGTGACTTGGTTATGAGGAAGGTGCAAGAGGAGCAGAGAGGAAAGTTGGACCCAAAATGGGAGGGCCCCTTCAAAGTGATCGAGAGGCTGAGCTCTGGAGCCTATTACTTGGAGGATGTGCAAGGCAAGGCTTTGAAGAGGCCTTGGAACGCTTATCACCTTAGGAAATATTATTCTTGATTCCATCATTGATGTATTTTATTTTCTGAATTTCCTTATGTAATCTGTTGGAATTCAATAAAATCAAGCTCCTTTTTTTTAGTTCATGAATGTTGTTGTATTGTGAAGGTGATAAAAATTTCATTTTCTTACTAAGGCATCGCCTAGTAGAGGAGCAGCGTGCAGGAGAGAAATTATATTTTCCTACTAAGGCATCGCCTAGTAGAGGAGCAGAGGGCAGGAGAAAATTTTCATTTTCCTACTAAGGCATCGCCTAGTAGAGTAGCAGAGTGCAGTAGAAAAATTTCATTTTCCTACTAAGGCATCGCCTAGTAGAGGAGCAGAGGGTAGGAGAAAAATTTCCTTTTCCTACTAAGACATCGCCTAGTAGAGGAGCAGAGGGCAGGAGAAAAATTTCATTTTCCTACTAAGACATCGCCTAGTAGAGGAGCAGAGAGCAGGAGACAAATTTTATTTCCCTGCTAAGGTATCACCTAGCAGAGGAGTTAGAGGGTGAGGGTGTTGAATTTTTATTTTCCTGCTAAGGCATCGCCTAGCAGAGGAGTTAGAGGGTGGAGGTGTTGAATTTCTCTTTTCCTGCTAAGGCATCTCCTAGCAGAGGAATTAGAGGGTGGAGGTGTTGAATTTTTGTTTTCCTGCTAAGGCATCGCCTAGCAGAGGAGTTAGAGGGTGGAGGTGTTGAATTTTTATTTTCCTGCTAAGGTATGAGCTAGCAGAGTAGTTAGAGGGTGAGGGTGTTGAATTTTTATTTCCCTGCTAAGGCATCGCCTAGCAGAGGAGTTAGAGAGTGGGGGTGTGGAATTTTTATTTTCCTGCTAAGGTATCACCTAGCAGAGGAATTAGAGGGTGAGGGTGTTGAAATTTTATTTTTCTGTTAAGACATCGCCTAATAGAGGAGTTAGAGGGTGGAGGTGTTGAATTTCTTTTTTCCTGCTAAGGCATCGCCTAGTAGAGGAGTTAGGGGGTGGGGATGTTGAATTTTTATTTTCTTGTTAAGACCTCGTCCAGCAGAGGAGTTAGAGAGCGAGGGCGTTGAATTTTTATTTTCATACTAAGATATCGCCTAGCAGAGGAGTTCGCACTCTGACGATTTTATTCACCTTAGTGATTTGAAAGCATCGAAGATAAATTCGGAAGAAGCAGTGAATGCAAATGCAAAATACTCAATGTTGCATAAAGCGAGTTCGTACATGCCAAAAGTGCACAAAAGTAAATAACCAAATGTAAACATCGCAAATGTTGCATAGTACTACGGAAAGTAAAGCAGTGCAGAAAATAACAGAATATGGCCCGAAGGCATACAATGTTTGCGTAAATAAAAAATGACATAAGTAAAGGAGCTCGGTCTAAGAATCGGGGGGGAGACTCGCTATGAAACCCTCAATGTCGATGAAGTCAGTACGTGCGCCTGGCGGAGGATATCCCTGGGCCTTGAAGAGGTCGACTGCACCCTCGAAACCCACCTCCAAGTAGTGAAAACTTTAGGGGAGCAGATCTCAGTGAACTCCTCTGACTTGAGGAATTCTTCCTTGAATGAAGAGGCTTCGGAAGCGTGTTGCGCCTTGGCATCCTTGAGGTCCCTACGGATTTGTGATGCTTCAGCTAGAGCATTCTTTAACTCTTCCTTCAGCCTCTGGTTCTCCTTTACGTGATCCTCTGTCAGTCGCTGGAACTCCTGTTTCTCTTTCAGAAATTCCTGTTTCTCCTTCAGAAGCTCGTCGCCGCGAGCTTGGGACTCCGAAAGCTCCTTAGCGTGTGTCACTTTCATCTCGTCAATAGTAGCCTGGAGATGTTCGCGGAGAGCCTTACCCTCGCGTAAGTCTTTGCAGGCGACGGACCTGATATCATTGGCGCGCTCCACCAGCTCCCCGGCGTACATCATGCCCTAAATAAGATAGATAAGAGTGAAAAGACGACAATAAGATCAAACATATATTGGACATCAATCTAAGGACTAAAAGGAGAAATATACCTCAGTGATACTGCTACATGTCCGGCGAGTGAGTTCAGACCACCCCAGTGAACTCATGAACGCTGAATCTGCGTCGGAAGGAAGCTGATATATTATCTTATGAGCCAGATGAGTAGGACCCCGCCCCACGATGGCCGTGTCCGGGGTGTATAGAGGATGCACCGCCGATTCAGGGGGAGGCCCCTCATCTGACTCGGACCCTTCTGGAGAAGAGACTGATACAACTGAGATATCAGAAATCTTACGTTTACCATGCTGTGAGACCGACGGGCTAGGATCAGTGGGTGCCTTCTTCTTACCAGACGGAGGTGGCGACTTGGCTCGAGGAGGCGGAGAGGATGCTCGCTTTGGGGTGGAGGAGGACGTGCATGCCTTCTTCTTCACGGCAGTAGGGGAGCCAGCAGGCCTCTTCACAGTAGTAGAGCAAGAGCCTGTTTTCTTCTTCTCAGCAACATGACAGTCTCCTTTCGTGGCCATCGTGACTACTGGAACGACTGACTTCTAGGGAACGGATGATGAACTCCCAGCCTTCTTTTTCGCAATCTCGCGAAGCAATGCAGCATTCATGACTCTAACACCTGCAAGTAAAAACAAGAAACCGAATGAGAATATTATCAAAGAACGCAATAAGCAAAAGAAAGATAAAAAGGGTTAAGAGGCGAGAATATCTACCGGCATTCTCCTTCAGCTTAATTTTCGCGGGACTCAACCCAGCGTGACACAGGAGATCTTCAGACAGGAGTTGGGGAATACTAAAGCATCGATCTCCTAATACACTCATTATCTACAGATACTCCTCATCTTTTTTATAACCCTTGGAAAATTTGGGTTTGGTGAAAGAAGGATACCAATCCGTGAAGCAGGTCAATTCCTTAGGGGGTTGAACAAAAAAGAAATATTTTTTCCAGTCCTTCACGTGACTGGGGGCCCCATCGAAGAGTTTGTGACTAGACCGGGAGGTCACATAGAAAGGTCTTTCTTTTGATCAGGACATAACTAAGAAGTAGGAGAAGGTGGTGCAATTCAAAGGGAGGTTTAGGGCCCGGAATAACACAACGAAACAGTTTATCAAGCGGAGAGCGTTGGGAGTGAGTAAACCTAAATGCACCTGATAGTACTTGCTCAATTCTTGAAGGAAATCGCACAAGGGAAAGCGAAGACCGTCATCAAAGTGATGCTGAAAAAAGGTATAATAGCCCTTAGGGGCTAGATAGGGTCGGTCCTCTGGGCTAGGAATGATGATTTGGTGAGAGGATGGAATGTGCCACAAAGTCCTAAGTTTCGACTCGCTAGTGGGAGGAATGTGGGATGACAAATGACCGTACCATAAGTTATCTGCTTCAGATATGTTCATTTGTTGGTTCACGTGACGGACTTCCTTACCAGGATGATTATGAGTGGTGACTTCCTCCTCATGGGAGTCGAGGGTAAATTCAGGATTAGCTAGGGAGGTCCTACTCTGGCTAGACTCACTAGACTCGCTAGACTCGCTATATCTTTCAGAATCACTCGAGGAACTAGACTCATAATCGGAGGAAGACATGATTTCTAAGGCTACTAAACAAATAAGGGAGAAAACTGACCCGGATGAGAAATACAAAATACCCAAAAGATAGGTCCGCGAGGATGAGCCGGCAACGAGAACAAGGATGTCCGCGCGGCAAGCGGCCCGGTGAAAGCGAGCGTGCGACAGGTGGGCTCGGCGAGGGCGAGCGTGCTGCAGGGGCGCTGGGCGAGCGTGGCAGCGGCGCTGGGCGAGCGTGGCGTGGCGGAGGCGCTCGGGCGCGGGGCGAGCGTACGGGCTGGGCGTTGAGGCGAGCTCGTGCGGGGCGAGGAGGCACCGGGCGAGCGTGCGGCTAGGCGTTTGGGCGAGCTCGTGCGGGGTGAGGAGGCACCGGGCTAGCGTACGGGCTGGGCGTTGGGGCGAGCTCGTGCGGGGCGAGGAGGCACCAGGCGAGCGTGCGGCTGAGTGTTGAGGCGAACTCGTGCGACGCAGGCTAGGCGCTCAGGCGCGCGCGTGCGCGGGGGCAGGCGGCGCGCTGGCGAGCGTGGTACGCGCTGGGGCGAGTGCCAAGCGGAGGGAGAGCAGGAGAGCGGGCGAGCCTGAGGAGCTAGGGCGAGCACTCGTGAGGGGCGAGCGCGCAGGGCGAGAGGCGTGCTGGGCGAGGGCGAGCGCGCACTGCGGCGAGGGCGCGCAGCAAGGCGAGGGGCGAGCGTGCGGTGGGGCGGCGAGCACACGAGGTGAAGGCGAGGGGCGAGCGTGTGATTGGGCGGCGAGCACTCTAGGTGAGGGGCGAGCGTGCGCGGCTGGGCGAGGGCGAGCTTGCGCGCTGGCGAAGGCGAAAGGGCGAGGATAGTGTGGTGGTGCGAGGGCGGCGCTGTGGAGGTGAATGCTCGGCGCGGCTGCTGTGTAGGTGAGAGCGGTGGTGAGGCGGGTGAGGCGTAAGCGAGTAAGAGCTACCGACAGAAGGGAATAGGAAATTTTGTGGGGGAGAATTGATAATGAAGTGAGGAGGGAACCCATATTTATAGGGGGAGCTCAGAACAAATCTTTCCTTTCAAGGCAGGATTACGATTTGATTTATTTCCCTTCAAAACAAGATTGCAATATGATTTAATTTGTTTTCAAATCTTTGGAGACTGACGAACGACAGAAAGGAAGTGCACGTCCTCACCCTTGCGAGTGATAATTTCTGAGGGTGGAGTCGTTGCCCCCAAACCCCCACGACCTGACCGGGCAGGTCGATCCCCGCGACCTGACCGGGCAGGTCGATCCCCGTAATTTTCGCAGCGGTGAACATCGTTCGTTAACGGCAAACAAAATAAATTTTTCTAGCACGGTGCGTCCTCATCGCCGGTAAACCAAGGACAACACTATTAATCGAACTTTGAACCTACGATTCAGTTCGACTCCGGAGGGGGAGACTGGTGATACCCCCTGGATGAGCCCATCAAGATCTGGCCCACAGGTGAAGGGCCACAGGTGAAGGGATCTGGCCCGAATTCCCAGCCCATATCTAAGGCCCACAGGTGAAGGGCCCATCAGAGGTCCAGGTATTCTCCTATAAATACTAAGTTTGAGCGTATGATTATTCATTCACTATATTGTTTTCAACTTTTGTTGGTATGGGGCTAATCTCATCGGCCAACAACTCTTCCAGAACTACTTTACTTCTAAGTTTGAAATCTGCAATGTATTTATGCTCAAGAAAAGTAGCATTTGTCGATACAAACACTTTGTTTTCAGTAGCATTATAAAACAGACCTCCTCTTGTCCCCTTGGGATAGCCTACAAAAATACACACTTCTGAACGAGGTTCCAATTTTCCAGTCTTTCCCTTTAACACATGTGCAGGACACCCCCACATGCGGATGTGTCTCAAACTAGGTTTGTGACCATTCAACAACTCTAGGGGAGTTTTAGGGATTGACTTAGATGGAACAATATTCAAAATGTATACTGCTGTATCCAGTGCATAACCCCAAAATGAGTTAGGCAGAGAAGAATAACTTAATATTGGTCTCATCATGTCGAGCAAAGTTCGATTTCTTCTTTCGGCTACACCATTTTGTTGTGGTGTTTTAGGTGCTGTGAGCTGTGACAATATTCCATTTTCAATCAAGTGGTTCTTGAATTCATAATCCATGTATTCTCCTCCTCGATCTGATCGAAGAGTCTTGATTGATTTGCCAAGTTGATTTTCTACTTCAGCACGGAATTGTTTGAACTTTTCAAATGTTTCGGACTTTCTTTGCATCAAATATGCATATCCGTATCTTGAATAGTCATCAATGAAAGTGATGAAATATTCATAACCTCCTCTTGCTTTGACATTCAAAGGTCCACATACATCGGAATGTATAATATCTAGAGGTGTTTTAGCTCTTTCACCTTTTGCCAAAAATTGTCTTTTGGTCATCTTTCCTTCAAGACAGGATTCAAAGACTGGTAGAGTACTTAATTTTAACTCTTTCAAAGGACCATCCTTCACTAGTCTTTCTATCCTCTCTACATTAATATGACCAATCCTTAAATGCCACAAATATGTATCATTATTTTCATCAGAAACTTTTCTTCTCTTAGGGGTTGGTTCAGCGACTTTGAACATTTCAGTTTGAAGTAAATTATGTGAAATTGGCTTAATAAAAAATAGACCATTCTCAACATAACCAGAACAAATATTCATACCATTCTTATTAATTGAAACATAATCAATATCAAAAGAAACATAAATAAATTGTTCATGCAACTTCGAAACTGAAATCAAATTGCGTTGGAAACCAGGAATAAAGTAAACATTGTTCAATACGAGTGGGCCACGATCATATGCATATGCTGTAGAGCCCAAAATCAGCACACATAAAATCCATGCATTTATTTAATTGTTAAATTATTTAATAAAGTTTAAAATGATTTTTGAGATGCATGATTTATGAAATTGCATTATTTTAAATTATTTATGTTTATGTGATGGACGTTAAATGTTTTCTTAAGTTTCATGTTTCAGGCGATTATTTGATGTGGGATCGAGAAAAAAGACCGGTGAAGTTATAGGCGATTCTTGAAATGTGGTATTTTATTTCAAGTCGAGAAAATTGTTATTTTAAATGATTATTGGAGTTTTAAGCATTTTAAAAAGCCTAATTTACTTATTAGGTGATTTTTCAGATTTTACGTTTTCAAAATTACTAAGTTGAATAGTAGGGATTTTTAAACCTTGCAAATTAGTTTATTTGATTTTTTAGTGGAGTTAAGTAATTAGATTAGTATTATTTTATTTCTAATTATTTAACTAAACCAATTTTAGCCTCTAATTAATTAATTAATCAAAATCTTTACCTAAACTACACCATACTCACGCACACACACAACACACACACACGTTTCAAACTTTGGAGATTAGCTAGGGTTCTTGAGTTCAGCAGCAGCCACCCCTCTCCCTTGCAAAATTTCTGAAGGTTTACATTGGTTTTCGAGCAAGAATCGTGTAGAAAGCGTTCTCTGGTCATCTGCCATATTCTACCGCACCGGTATTCGTCATCTTCAATTTTTTCAAAACAAAAAGCATGTATATTCTTTCATTCTTGCATCGATATTGTCATATTATTCGTGTTGTTGTTTATTATACGTGAAAATTCATGTATGTTGTGCAAGTTTGAGTAGAAATGTGTTGGATCGATTTTGAAACGTTTTTGGATCTCAAAACTCGAAATTTGCTGTCATTTTTAATACTGCTATTTTTCGGTCGATTTTCTAGAAAACTTTCAATATATAAAACGCAGAACTTTTTGATACCTTCGATTTGACAATAAATTCGAAATATTTGAATAAGAAATGAGTGAGTTATGATCGATTTCGTGAAACTGCTCAAACTGCGTTTTTCTGAAAAATGCGTTCTTGATGTGTTCTTGAAGTTTTATTGTTGCAGGTTTCGTTGGGGATCGACGGGTGATCGTTGCTGCATATAAGTATATCGAGAATGATGTTGGGATGATTGTTGGTGTTTCGTTTTGTGTCGTTAGGCACTTGGTTGAATTAGAAGTCGTAGGCATTGATTTGGTGTCAAATTTCGTGTTCATGAGTTGTATTGCGTTGTAGATTAGACGTCATTGTTTTGGGGCTTTTGTATGGGTTTAGTCAATGCCATAGCACCCTAGGACGAGTCTCGGTGTGTTGGTTCATGGGTCGTATGATTGAGTTAGGAGAATTAAGTCAAAAGTGTAGAGAAAGTCCGTTGGTTCGCGATTCCAGCTCCTACACGGACCCTTAACCGGACCCTAGCACGGGGTCCGTGCCCTTTTTCCTTCAAAATTCGAAATTCCAGCATGTACCCGAAGCCCTACCCGGACCCTTACACGGGGTCCGTATACCCTCTTTTAAAAACAAATAAAAAATAAAATTTTTTTAAGGATTGTTTTTGAGTTTGATGTCATGATTTAGTACGATGATTAAACGAGGTCGAGTGATGAAACTTAAAATTAATAATTTATTATATATTAAAACCTATATTTTAAAATTTAAGTTTCACTAAAATTATAAAATTATGTTATTTTAGTATTGTGTGTTTATATTTAAATGTCTTACTAAATATATTTTATCTTTAGATTTTCTACGTGTTGGTAAAATAATGATAACTCAAGCTAGAAAATTCAAATGGAGGTGATTCAAACATGTTTGGAATCCTTGAGAAATTATCTACAACTTTGCAGAAGAGATGATTGCCTAAAAAGTTGGTTAAGATGATCAAATTGTGAAAATATCAAAAGGAGGACAAATTTACTTTCACCATTAACAGCATATAGTAAAAAAATCATAACTATTTCAATATTTAACTAAATGAGGTGAACCAAGTAACCAAATTCATCTACAGACAATTTCCCACATGTTTACTGTTTTGAGCAGAGTCAAATTCGGTGATTAAAGTATTGGAACAAAGCATTGAAAGAAGGGACTTGGAATTGAAGTTGGAGGAGACAACGACTACTATTACAACTACATGGCATTAATAAAATTTTTGACCCTTTCTCTCATTTGGCCTATAAATAGAGGCTTTGTGCTAGCTTGAGAATCATTCTATCTCATTGTAAAATATAGTGTGAGTGTGTATAAAAGTTCTANATCTAACATTTACTTTATAGCAACTAACTTTTACTTTCCGCATCTAACATTTACTTTATCGCAACTAACTTTTACTTTCCCGCAACTAACTTATTAAATCATATATTTCATTTAGGCGATAGCGTGGCTCTGCCGGTTGTTCTAAATGAAATATTATGATTTAATACTAATATCTAACAATCTAACATTTAATTTATCGCAACTAACTTTTACTTTCCGCATCTAACAATTAATTTATCGCAACTAACTTTTACTTTCCGCAACTAACTTATTAAATCATATATTTCATTTAGGCAATAGCGTGGCTCTGCCGGTTGTTCTAAATGAAATATAATGATTTAATTTAACATTTATTTTATGCAGTTATATAATTATATAGTTATATATATAATCATAGGTACCATATATAAAATATCGGTGAATTCGGTATTTTCTATAGTGGGAACTATAATATATTAGTTGTGTGTTTAAATATTTAATTTTCTTAGAACTATTATTTATGGTGGTTTCCTTTGTTTTACTTTTAGTTAAACAATATTGCATAAACCAAGAATAAATCCTCGAGCCTTGACAAAATTTATAATTTGTAAACTTCGTTCTTGCATTTGGTAATCTATAAATTAATAAATTTAAACTTAAAATAACCTCTCTGTGGATCGATCTCGTACTTACGAAATATATTACTTGCAGACAACCTACACTTGGGTGAATTATAATTTAAGTAGTAGCAAGTTTTTGGCGCCGTTGCCGGGGAGGTATAAATTAAGTTTATATTTGTTAATTATGTTTTATTTATAAGTATTGTGTTGTTTTTTTTTTTGAGTATTTGGAGTCGAAAAAAAGTGGTAGACTTATTCGAGTATCTGAAAATAATTTAAACATGGATGATAATTCAAATAATCAAGATAATGATAACAATAATAATAATAATAATAATAATAATCAAGAACATGATCAATTAAGAACACTTAGGCACCATATGAACCCTATTAGAACTAGTGCCCCATCTTGTTTAGTTTTTCCTCCTGATGCATCTAATTTCAACTTTAAACCTCAAATTATTCAACTTTTACCAAATTTTCATGGCTTAGATTCTGAAAATCCATATTTACATCTAAGAGAATTTGAGGAAGTTTGTAACACTTATAATGATCAAAATTGTAGCATGGATATAGTTCGATTAAAGCTTTTCCCTTTTTCTTTAAAAGATAAAGCTAAAACATGGCTACAAAATTTGAGATCAAGTTCAATAAGATCATGGGAAGAAATGCAACAACAATTTCTCAAAAAGTTTTTTCCTTCCCATAGAACAAACTCTTTTAAAAGACAAATTACTACTTTTTCTCAAAAACAAGGAGAAACATTTTATCAATGTTGGGATAGATATAAAGAATTACTTAATACATGCCCACATCATGGTTTTGAAACATGGAGAATAGTTTCTCACTTTTATGAAGGTCTAATACCTAAAGATAGGCAAATGATAGAATTCATGTGTAATGGAACTTTTGAAGATAAAAACCCAAATGAAGCTATGGAGTATTTGGATTCATTAGCAGAAAATGCTCAAAATTGGGATAATATAGGCACAATAGAACCACCAACAACTAAAATCAATAATTCAACAAATGGGGGTGGTATCTATAATCTTAAAGATGATATGGATATTCAAGCTAAACTTGCATCTTTAGCAAGAAAAATTGAGTCATTAGAAATGAAAAAGAGTGGTCAATTAAAAAGTATTCAAGAAATTGTTTGTCATATATGTGATACACATGATCATGCTACAAAAGATTGTCCAACATTACCTTCATTTAAAGAATGTCTCCATGAACAAGCAAATTATGTTAACAATTATAAAAAACCAATACTAGATCCTTTTTCAACATCATATAATCCTGGATGGAAAAATCATCCTAATTTTAGTTGGAGGAATGATAATAATGCACAACCCTCACAACAATATTTTCAAAATAACCAAAATCATCAAGGTTATATTCCTTATGTTACACCTCCAAGAAAAAACTTTGAAGATGTAATTCATGCATTTATCCAAAAGCAAGAATCTATCAATATTCAAAACAGTCAATCTATGACTGATTTGAAAGAAACTCTTGCAAAATTTGCATCTGCACTTAATATTCATGAAAAAGGAAAATTTCCATCTCAACCTCAACCTAATCCTAAAAATCAAAATCAAGAATTAAAAAATGAAAAAATTGATCAAATAAAATCTGTTATTACCCTTAGAAGTGGTAAAATAGTTAATGATCCATATAGTAATGAAAACAAGGATCATTTAAAATCAAAGAGTAAGGATGATAATCCTGATACTTTTGAGAATGATGATACCTTAAATTCTAAAAATAATATGTTGAATGATAAATCATCTGAAATAGTAAATGAATCAAATAAACCTCCACCATTTCCTCATGCATTAACAAATCATAAAAAACAAAAAAATGATTCTGATATCTATGAAGTTTTTAAACAAGTAAAGATAAATATTCCATTATTAGATGCTATTAAACAAGTACCTTCATATGCAAAATTTTTAAAAGACTTATGTACTGTGAAGAGAAAATTGCATGTGAAGAAGAAAGCATTCTTGGCTGAACAAGTAAGTTCTATTCTTCAAAATAATTCTAGTTTAAAATATAAAGATCCTGGTTGTCCAACAATTTCATGTATTATTGGAGAAAATAAAATTAAAAAAGCTTTGTTAGATTTGGGAGCAAGTGTGAATTTACTTCCTTATTCAGTTTATGAAAAACTTAATTTAGGAGAATTAAAACCCACTTCTGTTACTCTCTTACTGGCGGATAGGTCAATCAAAATACCTAGAGGTATTGTAGAAGATGTGTTGGTTCAAGTTGATAAATTCATATATCCTGTAGATTTTATTGTTTTGGATACACAACCAATAGAAGTACATAATGAAATTCCAGTAATATTGGGACGACCATTTCTAGCAACTTCAAATGCTTTAATTAATTGTCGAAATGGAATAATGAAATTGTCTTTTGGAAATATGACTCTAGAACTTAATGTGTTCAATTTATGTAAACAACCAAGTATTAATGAAAATGAATATGATAATGAAATTGAAACAATTATGGAAGAAAATATACAAGAAGAAAACTTAAATCAACAATCTGAAGTTTTTTCAATAGAAAGTTTTGAGTCTGAAAATAATTTTAAAAAAGATGATAATACAAAACTTGAATTAAAAGTTTTACCATTCGAATTGAAATATGTATTTCTTGGTGAAAATAAAACATTTCCTGTTGTAATTTCTTCCACTCTTCTACCAAATCAAGAAGAAGATTTAATTAAATTACTTAAGAAATATAAAAATGCAATTGGATGGACTTTGAAAGATATAAAAGGTATAAATCCTTTAATTTGCACACATAAAATTCATTTGGAAGAAAATGCTAAAACATATCAACAACCACAAAGAAGGTTAAATCCACATATGAAAGAAGTTGTTAAGAATGAAGTATTAAAACTATTAGACGCTGGAATTATCTATCCAATCTCAGATAGTAAATGGGTAAGTCCAACACAAGTAGTACCTAAAAAGTCAGGCATCACTGTTATAAAAAATGAAAAGGGAGAGTTATTACAAGCTAGGATTCCATCTAGTTGGCGTATGTGTATTGATTATAGAAAATTAAATGATGCAACTAGAAAAGATCATTTCCCACTACCATTTTTAGATCAAATTCTAGAAAAAGTAGCAGGAAATTCTTATTACTGTTTTCTTGATGGGTATTCGGGGTATTATCAAATACCTATATCATTAGAAGATCAAGAAAAAACTACTTTCACTTGTCCTTTCGGAACTTTTGCATTTAAAAGAATGCCATTTGGTTTATGTAATGCTCCGGCTACTTTTCAAAGATGCATGTTAAGTATTTTCAGTGATATGATTGAAGAATTTGTAGAAGTTTTTATGGATGATATAACTGTTTTTGGAAACTCATTTGAAAATTGTCTTAAAAACCTAGAAGAAGTATTAAAACGATGTGAAGAAAAAAATCTTGTTTTAAATTGAGAAAAATGTCATTATATGGTTAAATCTGGGATTGTGTTAGATCATGTGATATTTGAAAAAAGAATTGAAGTTGATAAAGCCAAAGTTGATGTTATTGCTAATTTAACATCACCAAAAACGGTCAAAGAAGTTCGATCATTCTTGGGTCATGCAGGTTTTTATAGAAGGTTTATAAAAAATTTCAGCATAATATCTAAACCAATTTAGAATCTTTTAATAGAAGATATAAAATTTGAATGGACTCAGAAATGTGAAAATGCTTTTAAAAAATAATTAATCTTTTAATTACATCACCTATTTTGCAACCTCCAGATTGGTCTTTACCATGATGCAAGTGATTATGCTATAAAAGCTGTGTTAGGACAGAGAAAATAAGAAAAACCGTATGCAATCTATTATGCTAGTAGAACCTTAAATAATGCAAAAAAAAATTATTCAACTACTGAAAAAGAATTACTTTCAGTAGTATTTGCATTAGAAAAGTTTCGATCTTATTTAATTGGTTCTACTACTATTGTGTACACTGATCATTCTGCCGAAAAATATTTATCAAATAAACAAGATGCTAAGCCAAGATTAATACGGTGTATTTTATTGTTACAAGAATTTGATATTATAATTAAAGATAAAAAGGAAAAGAAAATGTCGTAGCCGATCATTTATCTAGAATAATGACTGAATCATCTCATAATGAAATACCAATAAATGAAAATTTTCCAGATGATCAGTTGTTTTATGCTACTATTATGCCCTGGTTTGCTAACATTGTAAATTTTATTGTGACAAATAAAATGCCTTCTCATTGGAATTCACAGGATAAGAATAAATTCTTGATAAAAGTTAAAAAATTTTATTGGGATGATCTTTACTTGTTTAAATATTGTCCTGACCAAATTTTTCGACGATGCATACCTGACAATGAAGTAAGTAATGTTATTAAATTTTGTCATTCTGAAGCATGTGGAGGTCATTTTTCATCCAATAAAACAGCTGCAAAAATCTTACAATGTGGATTTTATTGGCCCTCTTTATTCAAAGATACGCATTTATTTTGCAAATCTTGTGAAAACTGTCAGAAGATGGGATCAATTTCAAAACGAAACATGATGCCTTTAAATCCAATCATAATTATTGAAATATTCGATAGTTGGGGGATAGATTTTATGGGTCCATTTCCATTATCTTTTGGATATACGTACATTTTAGTCGCTGTTGATTATGTTTCAAAATGGATTGAAGCAATTGCATGTAGAACTAATGATCATAAAGTTGTTATAAAATTTTTAAAAGAAAATATTTTTAGTCGATTTGGAATACCTAGAGCAATAATTAGTGATGGGGGAAGACATTTTATAAATAAATCATTTTCTTCTTTGTTAAGAAAATATTGTATTACACATAAAGTTTCTACCCCATATCATCATAAAAGTAATGGTCAAGTTGAACTTGCAAATAGAGAAATAAAACAAATTTTAGAAAAAACAGTTGATCCAAATCGAAAAGATTGGTCTTTAAGATTAACTGATGCATTATGGGCATATAGAACTGCATTTAAGACATCATTAGGGATGTCACCATATAGGTTAGTTTTTGGTAAGCATTGTCATTTACCGGTTGAACTTGAACATAAAGCTTATTGGGCAATTAAAGCATTTAATATTAATTTAGATGATGCATCTAAATTAAGAAAATTGCAATTAAATGAACTTGAAGAATTAAGAAATGATGCATATGAAAATTCAAAGATTTATAAAGATAAAACTAAAGCCTTTCATGATAAAAATATTATGAGAAAGTCATTTGAAATTGGACAAAAAGTTTTACTTTATAATTCTCGTTTGCATTTATTTCCAGGAAAACTAAGATCGAGATGGTCAGGACCATTTATAGTTAAATTTGTTTATCCTCATGGTGCTGTTGATATTGAAAATCCTAAAAATAATGACGTATTTAAAGTTAATGAGCAAAGACTTAAGCCTTTTATAGAAAATGAAATTCTTAATGATGATTTTATGCCTTTATATAATCCACAATAGTTGGTTGATATTTTCATTATGTTTTTGCATATTCTAGTTCATGTCCCGGTTAAGTGGCGGATAACGGTACTCCGTGACTATCTAAGTCGTTTTTTTTCAGTTTTCACAAAATAATTGAAATATATAATAATAATATGGATGCTTGTATTGTGAATCTTCGTAAATATTTTGCTTGTTTACCTGATAATGCGTTGAAAAAAATTTATAAAGCTAGATGTGAGCGACTAAGGTTGATGATGTCATATGACATAACGAATGATATCCGTTTGATAATTGAAGCAAAAGTCCGATTGGTTGGGGAAGCAAGTGAAATAATAATAAGACATATGCCAGGATTTAATAAAAGCACATATGCCAAAAAGCGAAGAGCTAAACGTATAGGTGAATGTCATAAATGTGCAAGGTGGACTTGTAAAGGGAAATACAAAAATGTTGGAATGACATCAATGAATAGAAAAGATAAAATTTTATTCATTAAGAATGGTCTGAGTAAAGAGCCTTTGGATAATTTTCTAGAGGTTCTTGATACGCATTCTAGTGGGTACGTGCAAAATGAACTTCTTAAACTATGGTGGCAATTTCAACATGAGGAATATCAATATGGACGATGGAATCAGCCTTATAAAGATCCTACTGTAGTAACGCATATCTGTTTAGATAAGTAAATATATATATACAATTTCGTCTCGGGAATCTGACGTTAAAAGAACCTGTTTGCCAATTTATAAGAAAATTGGATGGAAAGCATATCCTCGACTCATAGAAGGCGTTTAAGCCATTACTGAACGTAAAATCAGAGGAAGATGTGAGCCACAATCACAACTACGCTGTATATATGTGTTTTAATTTATGTCTTTTTTATTTTCTTTTAATAATAATAATTTCCTGTTCAAATATTGACTTTTGACATGTTACGCTTATAAAATCATATGCTGTGATTTAACAATTGCAGAAAACATATTTCTCAACATGTCGACATCCACGGTAAGTAAAATAAAAAATATTTGTGTATTTTGTGGATCTAGTGCAGGAAAAGATTCAATTTATGAAGAGGTGGCAGAAAAACTTGGAATAACACTTGCTAAAAAAAATTCATTTGGTATATGGTGGTGGTGAAGTTGGTATCATGAGAAAAGTTGCAAGAGTTGCGCATGCAGGTGGAAGTGAAGTCTTAGGCATTATTCCGATTACCTTAGCCAGTCTTATTGGACCAACAATAGGAGAAGAAATGAAAGTGGATAACGTGTATGAACGAATTACTCAAATGATTGAACATTCAGATGCTTTCATTGCTTTGCCAGGAGGTTTCGGTACTTTGGAAGAAATATTTCATACTGTTTGTTGGGCACAATTAAATATCCACAATAAGCCAATTGGTTTGTTAAATGTTAACAATTATTATGATAAACTGCTATCGTTTCTTGATAATGTTGTGGAACATGGATTTATTTCATTAGCTTCGCGAAGGATGTTAGTTTCTGCTAAAAGTGAAGGTAAACTTATTGATTAACTGCAAGGATTTAGTCATGAACCAGATCCATTCTTATCTCAACTTAATTGTCCAACATCTAAGAGTAAGAAAAGAAAATTCATGTGATGCTGAACTTGTGATTCAACGGTATGCTTTAATTTTTTTCTCTTTAATGTATGAAAAATCTCCTCTTCTTCCTCTCCTCTTAGTTTGTTTTTATATAAAAATAAAAAAAAATATATTCATATATATAGTAATAATAATAATAATAATTTTTAGTTCAATGACGAGTAAGGTGTCAGTAAAATGCACCTGAGACGCATTAGTTAATAATTATTGGAAAATCACAATACGCTAGATTTTAATATTCATTATATTCAAATTACAGATTACTAGAAAAATTAGTTTTTCATAGTACCAATTTATATATATATATATATTTTAAATTTTCTATAATTTTTTATGATAATATAGTTAAACGATATGGTTTGTATGGTTGTTAACATGTATAATTGAAAGAATTCTTTTTGTAAAAGTATAATATATATTCACACATCTTTTGTGAGTAAGTGGTGAGAAATGAGAAAACAATTAATAAACTTTTATTGATTATTAAAAAATGGTTAATTATAAGAATATAACTCCCCTATAAAAAAAACATTAATTATAAAAAAATAGAAGATAAATAACGGACTGCAAAGTTCTTTGTTCATTGTAATTGTTTTTTTGTAGATTTGATTGATGTACTATAAATGTGTTCAAAAAAAATATCCATCAATCAATATGTTTTAAAAAAAAAGATTTGTTTGTGTTGGATAAGTTTCAAAGGTAGTCGAATGTATCCGTTATATAAATGTTTATATACATAGACATTTATGGTAGAATGTTTGGATAAAAAAAAATTATGTTATTGTAAAACTTTGCAGTCACGTTAATAAAAAAAGAAAAAGAAAAAAAGAAAAATAAAGAAAAAAAGGAATTTTATTCTTTGTAAATTTTCCTATTTTGTTTTCAATATTAGTTTATTTAATTATCTGCTTTAATAATTAGCCTTTTTCAATGAGAGTTAATATTCATTTTAACTCCGTGAGTGTAAATCAGCTATCCATTAAATATTTTGACTTGAAAGAATATGGAGTTGAGGCTTTTACAAAAAATTCTCGATATTATACATGTTATGGTGGGTGGTGTGAATTATCTTTTTGACTATATTATCATAAAAAATTATAGAAAATTTAAAATATATATATATATATATATATAT
>NC_133316.1:11871815-11955782 GCF_012295235.1 Primulina huaijiensis | reverse complement strand
ACCAAATGAGGTGAACCAAGTAACCAAATTCATCTACAGACAATTGTCCACATGTTTGCTGTTTTGAGCAGAGTCAAATTCGGTGATTAAAGTAGTGGAACAAAGCATTGAAAGAAGGGACTTGGAATTGAAGTTGGAGGAGACAAAGACTACTATTACAACTACATGGCATTAATAAAATTTTTGACCCTTTCTCTCATTTGGCCTATAAATAGAGGCTTTGTGCTAGCTTGAGAATCATTCTATCTCATTGTAAAATATAGTGTGAGTGTGTATAAAAGTTCTAAGTTCCAATATATTTTTCATTTTCCAAATTATGAGTGATGTTTTTAGTGTTGATCAAAAGTAAGTTCATGGAAAGCTAAATCTATTATGTCAAGGTGAAGAGGANAATATTATTATGGGGTAAAGATAAGGTTTAACTTTTGAGTGTAGTACCAAAGATAGAAGTTGATCAGTAACTTTTGGTGCTAAGATTTCTTAGGTTGAACTGCATAAATGCTAATGTAATAGATCGATGAACATTACGGGTATAGTATAAGGAAAGTAAGATACGATAAGTTTGAACCTCCATTTCCAATATTGGGAATTGTGAGAAAAGTCAGAATTCGAGGTCATAGTAAAGTCAAACAAAAACAGCCTTCATAACCAGGTATGAGCACTACGAGTTCTTAGTAATGCCGTTTGGATTACCGAATGCTCCAGCAATTTTATGGACTTGATGAATCGAGTATTCCAGCCCTACTTAGATAAGTTCGTCAAAGTGTTCATTGACGACATTCTCATCTACTCGAAGAAACATGAGGAGCACAGTCAACACTTGGGTGCTGTTTTGCAGATCTTGCAGAGTCGCAAGTTGTTTGCAAAGTTCAGTAAGTGTGAATTTTGGTTGGAGAAGCTAGCATTTTTGGGTCATATAATATCTAGCAGCGGTATCGAGGTGGATCCAGCTAAGGTAGCAGCAGTTAAGGAATGGGTTGAACCGAACAATGCCTTAGAGATCCGCAAATTCTTAGGCTTAGCAAGCTACTACAAGAAATTTATTCAGGGATTTTCTTCGATAGCAGTGTCACTCACTTCATTGACTAAAAAGAATGCTAAATTCGTATGGAGTGATGAACGTCAGAAGAGCTTTGATGCGGCACGGTCGGGTTATAGCTTATGCATCCAGACAGTTGAAAGTGCATGAAAAGAACTACCCGACTCATGATCTTGAGTTAGCTGTCGTTGTCTTTGCATTGAAGATATGGAGACATTATTTGTACGGCGAGAAATGCCAGATATTCACTGATCACAAGAGTCTCAAGTAGTTCTTCACACAGAAAGAATTGAATATGAGACAAAGACGGTGGTTGGAGTTGGTAAAAGACTACGATTGTGAGATTAGCTATCATCCGAAGAAAGCTAGTGTTGTGGCAGATTCCTTGAGCAGAAAAGTTGCAGTCGTAGCACAGTTGTCAGTCAGAGATTTGGGTTAGAGGTTTATCTTAAGGGCAGAGCTCCTAAGCTGTCTAATCTGACAGTCCAGTCTCATTTGTTTGAAAAAATCCATAGAGGCCAGCCTTCAGATGAGCAGTTGCAGAAATGGAGACTGAAGGACGAGGCCAAGGGCAGTGTACTCTACACAGTGTCTAATGGTATTGTGAGATACAGAGGGAGAATGTGGGTGCCTGGTGTTGATTCGATCAGAGAGAATATTCTGACAGAGGCACATACATCTCCGTATTCCGTCCATCCAGGAGGTACCAAGATGTACAAGGATTTGCAGATTCTGTATTGGTGGCCAGGTATGAAGTGAGACATCCGCCGATTTGTGTCTGAATGTCTCACTTGTCAGCAGGTGAAGACAGAGCATCAGAGGCCAGCAGGGATGCTTAAGCCACTCCCTATCCTTGAGTGGAAGTGGGAGAATATCACCATGGACTTCGTTGTTGGTTTGTCGAGCTCAGTCAGAGGATCCAATGCTATTTGGGTTACAGTGGATCGGCTTACTAAGTCTGCACACTTCTTGCTAGTGAAGACAACTTTCTCCATGGCGCAGTATGCGGAGCTCTATATCAGGGAGGTATTTCGATTGCACGGGATCCTAGTTTTGATTGTGTCCGACAGGGACCCGAGGTTTACATCGTCCTTTTGGAAGAGTTTACATGCAGCCATGGGGACGAAGTTGCTATTCAGTACAGCTTTCCACCCTCAGACAGATGGTCAGTCTGAGCGAGTAATTTAGATTTTGGAGGATTTACTGAGAGCTTGTGTGATTGATTTCCACGGGAATTGGGAATCGAAGCTACCTCTAGTGGAGTTTACCTACAACAACAGCTTTCAATCATCTGTAGGTATGGCTCCTTACGAGGCACTGTATGGAAAGAAGTGCAGATCATCGATTCATTCGGATGAAGTCGGTGAGATATCAGAACTTGGTTCAAAGATTGTTCAGTAGACTGCAGATGTGGTGGTCAAGATCCGAGACAGGATGAAGAACGCCCAGAGTCGTCAAAAGGGTTATGCTGACAAGAGAAGGAGGGATCTTGAGTTGCTGTAGGTGATCACGTTTTCGTGAAGATAGCACGCATGAAGGGTGTTATGAGATTTGGGAAGAGAGGCAAGCTTAGTCTGAGGTTCATTGGACTGTTCGAGATTCTTTACAGGGTTGGGACATTAGCTTATCGTGTAGCCCTACCGCCGAATCTGACCGGTGTACACAATGTGTTCCACGTCTCGATGTTGAGGAAGTACCTAGCGAATCCTTCACATGTTTTGAGCTATGAGCCATTGCAGCTTGCTACAAATCTGTCATATGAGGAAAGACCTATCCAAATCCTATACCGACAGGAACGGAGACTTCAGAACAAAGTAACCAAGCTGGTCAAAGTTCGGTGGCTGAATCAATCAGTGGAGGAGGCCACTTGGGAGACTGAGGCAGATATGAGGAATCGCTACCCGGAACTGTTTGGAAAGACTTAATTTCGAGGACGAAATTTATTTAAGTGGAGGAAGAATTGTAGAGCCCAAAATCAGCACACGTAAAATCCATGCATTTATTTAATCAAGTTTTAAATGATTTTTGAGATGCATGATTTATGAAATTGCATTATTTTAAATTATTTATGTTTATGTGATGCACGTTAAATATTTTCTTGAGTTTCATGTTTCAGGCGATTATTCGATGCTGGATCGGAAAAAGAGATCGGTGAAGATATAGGCGATTCTTGAAATGTGGTATTTTATTTCAAGTCGAGAAAATTGTTATTTTAAATGATTATTGGAGTTTTAAGCATTTTAAAAAGCCTAATTTACTTATTAGGTGATTTTTAAGATTTTACGTTTTCAAAATTACTAAGTTGTGTAGTTGGGATTTTTAAACCTTGCAAATTAGTTTATTCGATCTTTTAGTCGGGTTAAGTAATTAGGTTAGTATTATTTTATTTCTAATTATTTAACTAAACCAATTTTTAGCCTTTAATTAATTAATTAATCAAAATCTTTACCTAAACTACACCATACTCATGCACACACACACACACACACACGTGTTTCAAACTTTGGAGATTAGCTAGGGTTCTTGAGTTCAGCAGCAGCCACCCCTCTCCTTTGCAAAATTTCTTAAGGTTTACATTGGTTTTCGAGCAAGAATCGTGTAGAAAGCGTTCCCCGGTCATCTCCCATATTCTACCGCACCGATATTCGTCATCTTCAATCGTTTCAAATCAAAAGGCATGTATATTCTTTCATTCTTGTATTGATATTGTCATTTTATTCGTGTTGTTGTTTATTATGCGTGAAAATTCATGTATGTTGTGAAAAGTTTGAGCAGAAATGTGTTGGATCGATTTTGAAACTTTTTTTGATCTCAAAACTCGAAATTTGCTGTCATTTTTAATACTGTGATTTTTCGGTTGATTTTCTGGAAAACTTTCAACATATAAAACGTAGAACTTTTCGATATCTTCGATGTGACTGTAAATTCGAAATATTTGGATAAGAAATGAGTGAGTTATGATCGATTTTATGGGACTGCTCAAACTAAGTTTTTCTGAAAATTGCGTTCTTGAAGTTTTATTGTTGCAGGATTCGTTGGGGATCGATAAGTGAACGCTGCTGCGTTTAAGTATATTGAGAATGATGTTGGGATGATTATTGGTGTTTCGTTTCATGTCGTTAGGCACTTGGTTGAATTAGAAGTCGTAGGAATTGATTTGGTGTCAAATTTCGTGTTCATGAGTTGTATTGCGTTGTAGGTTGGACGTCGTTGTTTTGGGGCGTTTGTATGAGTTTAGTCAATGCCATTGCACCCTAGGACGAGTCTCGGTATGTTGGTTCATGGGTCGTATGATTGAGTTAGGAGAATTAAGTCAAAAGTGTAGAGAAATTCTGTTGGTTCGCGATTCCAGCACCTACACGGACCCTTAGCCGGACCCTAGCACGGGGTCCGTGCCCTTTGTGCTTCAAAATTCGAAATTCCAGCATGTACCTGGAGCCCTACCCGGACCCTTTCACGGGGTCCGTGTACCCTCTTTTAAAAAAATAAACAATAAAAAATAATAAAATATTTTTTTTATTAGGGATTGTTTTTGAGTTTGATGTCATGATTTAATACGATGA
The DNA here is from genome assembly GCF_012295235.1 of Primulina huaijiensis. NCBI lineage: Eukaryota > Viridiplantae > Streptophyta > Magnoliopsida > Lamiales > Gesneriaceae > Primulina > Primulina huaijiensis. The sequence continues at coordinate 11,951,180 of NC_133316.1, read as the reverse complement.
TTAAACGAGGTCGTGTCCCGAGAGATTTAGAACGTCAAAAGGAAATTTTGTCATTTTTGGGTGTGAACATGACTATACGTCTAAGCTATGAAAGATAAGTGTTTGAACTCATGTTAGTATGTGCATTAGTGGCCCCAAGCGAGAATCAACGAATTCCTCAACGCCAAGTAAGTATGTTCGACGTGCAAAAGAAAATATGTTTATGTTTTTGAGGTATGCTAAATGTCTTGTGACCAAATTATGAACGATTTTGGAAGTCAGTGAACGTGGCCGAGGACCTCTCCACCCCGGTAAATCATGATCGGGTTTAGATCAGGATTGGAAAGCGGTAAAGCATGACCAGGGAACAATCCACCCGGTAAAGAATGATAAGGGATATCATGTATGTGGTAGTGGATTTTCCCTGCCAGCCTAGTACTGTGGTTTAGTCTGATCAGGCATATTTATGTATGGGTCACTTGCTTTGAAACATATCTCTGCGCAAATTGATGTTATGTATGCTCAAGTATGTATGATGCAAGTATGTTTAAGAAAAGTTTTATGATGATGACATGTCTACGTTTATGCTATTTTGTTCAAGTTTCAAGTATGTTTATGTTATTACGTTCAAATTTCAAGTATGTAAGCTTACTTTAAAGATGCATGTGTTTTATTATGTAGTACTTGCTATCTCCAGTTTATACATGTTGAGTTTTTAGACTCACTAGATTCGATCGATGCAGGTGAGGATGACTTTGAGAGGACGAGGGGTGGAGACCAATGAGCTGGCTTGGACTGAGCAGGAGGTTAAACCCGAGGACCGTCCATGTTTTTAAGAAATTCCGCAATGTTTCAAATACTCTGATTTAACGTTATTGTTTACGATATTTAAACAAGTGTTTTTATCAAACTTTATTTGTGATATTTTCATTGCAAATATTTTGAATGATCAGTTTATTGTTATCACGAATTGAAGGTTTCTATTTAATTTAAAAATTTTTTATTTTTCCGCAAATTTTAAAGTAATTAAAAGTACGGTACGTTACATATGCTAATTCTAAAATGAACAAAATGTAGATGAAATGCACACACACACACACACTATGCAAACACATACAAAACTAATGCAATAAAATACTTAAAAACGACACATGTCAACCCCACTCATACTGACCTTTTGCTTGCCCTCAAGCAAAATAGGTTATAGACTATGACAATGACACTCAAAAAGACATCAAATAAAGTAAAAATACTGGAAAAAAAAAAAACAAACTCAATGGTGACACATTGTGGGTCTTTCATATACATTTCATCAGTCACATCACAACATTCATTCACACCCCTTTAAATCACCATATCACAATTTTACTTGAATATAAACGTGCGTGTGTATGCATTATGTGGGTTCTAATAGATTGCACTTCTGATAAATTCATTCTCAAATCATGTGAGTCACTAAATCAACAATTCAATGTCGGTTTTAACTCTCCTGAATTCCGTTTCCATTCGTGACCAACCAGTAAACACGATGCAATATAATTTAATGGTTGTACAATAATGTTTAGAGAGGTATTGTCAAAAAGCATTCAAGTGGTCCAAAAAGATTGGGAGCACACCGATCATTTTTATTATGCACTTGTAAGAATTTTTATCCGATATTCATCAACTCCGTACATCTCCATCTTTCCAGCCTAGGGATGAAATTTCATTCCCTTTTTTTGGCTCCCCTTACCTTACATCTCCTTTTGTTTTTCTCTTCTGTTTTTTTTTTGAATAAGTGCATAATTTTCTCATGTGTACTCTTTAGGCTTTAAATATATGACATGTAAGTTTATTTGGCCCATGGAATAATTTTTCTGGCCCTATGCACAATTGAGATAAAGGTTATTTCAGGTTCACAGAGGCTTTCTACTCGAGTTCATGCTGCTGGTTAGTCACTCATTTCCCCAGGTATTAATTCAAGTTCTACTCACATCTCAAGTCTCCAGTTTCCCTTATAAATTTTTAAAATCAACTATCATTCATACAACTACCGAAACCTACTGTATGTGCATAAGAAATTTCAATGTTCAAGTCAAAATTCATGCTTTTACCAAATGGGTTATCAACAACGAGTGACAAGACCAATAAGCCTGTAAGTCATCAATCCAAATCATCATCGTCCAACAACATACATGTTTCACCATCAATCGACAACATGCAATACACAACTGACTAACTAACCCCCAACCCCCTCATACTAAATGTGTGCAAGGTCCCTATTGCAACAAACGACTTAAAAAAACACAAAATAAACACAGATGCACAATACAGAAACTAATGTAATGTTAATGATAAAATGAAACAAGGATGATAACAACATAATGAAACAAAGAAAAAAAAGAAAGGGAAACAGTGAACTCCCCTGATCAAGGCTCGTCCTCCTCATATTTTGGCGGTGGTACCCCCGATGCATCCCCGTGCTGTTGATAGTGAAAGGGATCGATTTTAGGTGCTCGAAATCGCAACGGAAGCACAAAATTGTTTCTAAACATGAAAAACCGAAATTTTTGAGAAAAATTTGAACCCCATTGTACTAGTGTGTAACATATACTAAACACCTTTGTCATACATAGGGTGTTAAGAAATTTTACCTATCAATCTCTTGAGGTTGATGATGGCTCCAACTAAAGTGTAAACACTTTAGCTCTTGTATGGTAGACAATCTTCAAGCCTCCCTTTGAACACTTCTTGTTCAAAATCAAGCCCACCACTTGCAAGCTAGAACCTCCTTACACTTGCACTAGAAAATGTAAGGATTTTTCTTTGAGAAGTATTTTGTTTTCAACAACTTGAAGAACAAAATGAGAGAAGAATTTTTGGAGAGAAATTAGGTGATATTTTCGGCCAAGAGGAGGAAAGAATGGGAGTGAATTGTTGTCTTGGTGCTTGAAAAAGTTGAGACTACTTTTTGCATGCCATGCAATATTTTAATCAAAAGTATTCCCCAACTCTTCACCTCCCTAGCATGCAAAACCTAGTAGGCTTGTAACATTTACAAAGGGCCCATGGACTTTTAATTTAATTGTCTCAAACATATTTGAGCCCAATAAGACTTTACTTGAAGTATCTTAGTACCACACGATATTTAAACAAGTGTTTTTATCAAACTTTATTTGTGATGTTATTTAATTAATTCAATACTTGAATTAATTTAATTATTTGGACTCTACTAGGCCCACTAGTGTTTAATTAATTCAACACTTGAATTAATTTAATGTAGTCCATAATAATGTTTATGAAAATCACAATTTTCAAATACATTATTCACTTTGCCTACTTTTAATTTAGGAACACATTCATAAATTAAAAATTACATTTCTCTCATAGAAGTCTTACTTTTATTTTATGTTACGTTTATAAGCTCATTTATAAGCCGTTCAACGCATTGAACTATTTTAACTTCTCAACGGGATCTAGAAAGCTAGCACTTGTGTGACCCTCAATTGTTCACTGATACTAATAGTCGTGGGTTCACATCTCCATGTGATTCGGACTAAACATGTCCTTATACGAGCATACCCACCCCCAATTGCTCCATTCTTAATTATCAACTCCTTGATAACAAGAATGTCAGAACTCAAGTCTGATAGTACCCAACCAATCATGTTAAACGCCTAGCAGCATTGCTTTCATGATTTCCTAGGTATCAAATGATAGTGCCTGCAAGAACCATTCAATTATGGTTAGCGTACAGTACGGTCCCTTCAACTCATATATCCCGACCGATTCGACAACCATTGGTTTATCGAGAGTTGTCAATGAATCGATACTATGTGTCATGTCGTAGTTGCATCGATGGTGTAATCTAAGAAACCCCTTTCTTAATTACCACCATACTTTGATCAGAGATTTCAAACTAAACATACATGAGAACACATAGGATATCCATACCCGAAGGTAAGCGGTGAATCCCCGACTACAATGCATCGACTCCTATATGTTTCGACAGAACACCCAACCTTGCCACCTGATGACCCCTTGAGAGTCGGTAAACAAGTCAAAGTGTAATTCTAGCACATAGAGTCTCAATGTTGTCCCGGGTCATAAGGACTAATGGTGTACAACCATAAACTAGGACTTTTCCACTCGATAAGTGAGAACCACTTGGAAAGTCCTTTATGGGAGGGTTGTTCAGTGCACTCTACCAGGAGCACCTATCTGCATGCTCGGACATCACAATGTCCCCTACCAATGAAACATGGTACTCACATCGCAGATACTAGTCTCAAGCTCGAGCGGCCTATATCCTTCTTAGCGGCGGCTGAATCGACTAGGAACCGTTTAGAATATACAGTATTCCAAATATGAGTTTCATGATACTCATCATATGAGCATCTCATATTCTTTCTACTATTTGTATATTCAAGGGCTTTATCTATGCAACTAGCATGGGTATACAGATAAAGATGTGCCAAAACAATAATTTCAAATATTATTAAAATAAAGATTGCTTATACATAGAGTTTCATTGTGAACACTCGGCCAACACTTGGCTCGACGTGCACCTACTCTAACAATCTCCCACTTGCACTAGAGCCAACTACCCATATACTTCAAACCAATTGATTCGCGATGCATCTCGAATAATGGTTCAGGTAAAGGCTTAGCTAGTGGATCAGCAACATTATCTGCGGAGCCGACTTAGTCGATAGACACTTCTCTTTCCACAATCTCTCCGAGGATGTGGTACTTTCTCAATACTTGTTTGGATTTCTGATGAGACCTTGGCTCCTTTGCCTGAGCTATGGCTCCCGTGTTTCACAAAACACCGGGATAGGAGCAACTCCATTAGGAATGACGTCCAACGCTTGGACGAAATTCCTTATCCAAACAGCCTCCTTTGCTGCATCCGATGCAACAATGTATTCGGCCTCAGTGGTGGAATCCGCAGTACTGTCTCGCTTGGAACTCTTCCAAGAGACAGCAGCACCAATGAGCATGAATACGAACCTAGAGGTTGACTTTGAGTCATCGATATCGCTTTGGAAGCTAGAGTCGGTATAGCCTTCCAATTTCAGTTCTCCACCCCATAGACCAATAGCAACTTACTGGTCCTTCTCAATTACTTGAGGATGTCTTTCACAGTTTTCAAGTGTGGAAGACCAGGGTTCGATTGATATCTATACACTACACTTAGTGCTAAAACCACGTCAGGACGTGTAGATATCATCCCATACATGATGCTACCAATCGCAGATGCATAAGGAATGCTCGTCATCGCCGCTATCTCTGCATCAGTCTTGGGAGACATAGACATGGATAGGGACACGCCATGACACATTGGTAGATGTCCTCTCTAGGACTCATCCATCGAGAACCGCTTCACGATGGTATCATGTATGTGGACTGGGTGATACCAAGCAATCTTCTTGAACTATCTCTATAGATCTGTATTCCCAATACAAAAGATGCTTCACCCAAGTCCTGCATCGAGAACTTACTCGCTAACCATATCTTAGTTGATTGCAACATTCCTACATCATTCCCAATGAGTAGAATGTCATCAACATAAAGCACAAGGAATGTCACCACACTCCCACTGACCTTCTTATACACACAGGGTTCCTCAGGATTCTTAGTAAAACCAAACTCTTTGATTGTATTATCGAATCTGAGGTTCCAACTCCTAGATGCCTGCTTTAGACCATAAATAGATCTTTGAAGTTTGCATACCATATGCTCACTTCCGATAGATGTAAACCCTTCGGGTTGAGACATGTAAATCTCTTCCTTAATATCCCCATTAAGAAAGGCTGTCTTAACATCCATCTGCCATATCTCATAGTCATACCATGCAGCTATGGCTAGCAAAATCCTTATGGACTTGAACATTGCAACTGGAGAAAAGGTTTCCTCAAAGTCAACTCCTTGTCTTTGAGTATATCCTTTTGCCACCAATCGCGCCTTGAAGGTCAATACCTTCCCATCCGCCCCAAGTTTCCTCTTGTAAATCCATTTACACCCTATGGGAACAATTCCCTCAGGTGGATCCACGAGATTCCACACTTGGTTCGAATGCATGGAATTCATCTCAGATTCCATCGCTTCAAGCCATTTGGATGAATCGGCATCAGATAACGCTTCCTTGAAGGTCCTTGGATCACATCCATGGTTAGGCTCATCATGGCCCTCTTCAAGAAGCAGACCATACCTCATAGGTGGTCTCGAGACTCTCTCGGATCTTCTAGGAGCTTGTATCTCATCTCTTGGCACTTCAGGTGTGGGTTCTATAATTGTGGGTGTCTCTCGAACCTCTTCGAGTTCTATCATCTCCCCTTTTCTATTCAATAGAAATTACTTTTCTAAAAAAGTTGCATTCCTAGAAACAAACACCTTTGTTTCTTGGGGATGATAGAAATAATATCCAACTGAATTCCTTGGATATCCCACAAAGTAACATAAAATGGATCGACTATCCAATTTATCTCCCACTACCTGCTTCACATAAGCAGGGCACCCTCATATTCTAAGATAAGAATATTTGGATGGCTTACCCATCCATATCTCATATGGTGTCTTGTCAACTGCCTTTGAATGGACATTGTTCAACAACAGTGCCGCTGTCTCAAGCGCATATCCCCAAAAGGATGGCGGCAACTCCCTGAACCCCATCATAGACCGAACCATGTCCATCAAAGTCCGGTTACGACGCTCCGAAACACCATTCAATTGTGGTGTAGCGGGCGGAGTCCACTGCGAGAGAATCCCATTCTTCCTACGATACTCTTGGAACTCGGAACTCAAGTACTCACCACCTCGATCCGATCGAAGTGTCTTGATGCTTCGTCCCAACTGCTTCTCTACTTCACTTCTGAATTCTTTGAACCTTTCAAAGGCTTCAGACTTGTATTTCATCAAATACACATACTCATACCTCGAAAAGTCATCGGTAAAGGTGATGAAGTAGGCATGTCCATGCTTAGTGGTGATGCTAAGCGGACCGCACACATCGGTATGGATCAAATCCAATAACCCTTTGGCTCGCTCCACATGGCCCCTAAAGGGAATTTTGTTCATCTTTCCTTTTAGACAGGATTCACAAGTCGTGAAAGCATTAATACCAGACATATCAAACATGCCAACTCCCACTAACTTGTTCATCCTTCTTAGGGAAATATGTCGTAATCGAGCATGCTATAATTGTGCCATATTAAGAGTATCTTGTTTGCGCTTGTTTGTTGTTGTTATCGCTTTGACATTGTTTAGTGGAATATCTTTCAATTTTAAGTTATAGAGATCGTTTTCAAGTTCTCTGGTACCAACTAAACATTCATTCTTGTAAATGTTGCAAACACCTTTGCTAAATAAACAAGAGAATCCATCTTTGTCCAACATAGAAATGGAAATAATGTTTTTCACCAAGTCTGGTACAAACAAAACATCTCTTAACATCAACTTAAAATCATTGTTCAAAATTAAAGAAACATCTCCAACAGCTTTGGCAGCAACTCTTACCCCATTGCCCATCCTCAAGACGGTCTCACATTCCCTGAGCCTCCTACTTCTTCCCATCGCCTGCAAATCATTACAGAGATGTGAGCCACATCCGGTATCCAATACCCAAGAAGTAGAGTTAATTGAAATGTTTACTTCAATATAGAACATACCGTTTCCAGAACTCTTCTGGGCCAGATATTCCCTGCAATTACGCCTCCAATGTCCAGGCTTCTTGCAGTGATGAAAGATGTCAACAGTCTTGTCAGCCTTCACTGGTGTGGCTGCCACTACGGGACCCGGAGCCTGCCTCTTCAAGGGCACGCTCTTCTTGGGACGTTGGAAAGAACGCTTCTTTCCCATCCCAAGTGGACCGATCTTCGTACCAGATGAAGAGCCCACAAAAAGAACCGGCTTCTCTTTCTTGATAGTGGACTCAAAAGTCACAAGCATGTTTACCAACTCCTCAAGGGTCGGCTCCATCTTGTTCATGTTGAAGTTCACCACAAAAGGATCAAACGAGCGAGGCAGCGACAAAAGCAACACGTCGGTGGTCAGCTCCGATGGCAATGCAAGATCCATGCCCACAAGCTTATCCACGAGCCAAATCAGCTTTAGGCCATGCTCATGGACCGAGGCCCCATCTCGCATGCGTAAAGTGATGAGCTCCTTGATTGTGGCATGCCTCAGAGGCCGAGTCTGCTCACCAAAAAGCTCATTGAGGTGCAAATGAATGTCAGCAGCATTATTTGCATCCTCAAAACGCCTCTGCAGCTCATCATTCATAGAAGCCTGCATATAACACCTAGCCTTCAAGTCATGGTCACACCATTCCTTGTAGGTCTGCAATTCCTCAGGAGTGCAGCCAGTCGGAGTCTCAGCAGGGGGCGGCTCAGTCAGTGTATATGCAATCTTTTCCGAGTTCAAGACGATCTTTAGGTTTCTTAGCCAAGTGAGATAATTAGGCCCGGTTAATACGTGTTTTTCGAGTATGGCAGAAAGCGGATTGCGAATTGAAGACATTGTCAAATTTTGTACTGAAAAGTAAAAAAGATAAATGTTAATGACTATTTTAAAATATTTAGTAAGATATAAAGTATGGACTTTTATTTATAAATTTTCGCTCCCACTGTTTTGACATTTTCACTACCCTCTAGTGAAAACGGGAAACACCTTTACTCAGTAGGTACGTAAGGTCTAATTAGCGAATTATGATCCCGAATAATATCAGCCAATCATAATCCCTAAAAAGTATTTTCCAATTGCATCACAATGCAACCCTTAACGTAAACTATTGTCTCACGTTTGATTAGGACCCAATAATATGACGTCGTTCATCTTTACGTGTCAAGCCTTACCCATCAATGTTGAACCTTAATGGACGGTCGTCATGAGTTCCCTCAATAATATGAGCAGAAATCATGGGAGTTCCACGTAGTTCACATCACCATGTCAATGGATGTCACAACTTTCCGGCACCCAGGGCCCCTCCAATAATATGAGCCGAGCCCCGAACACGAGTAGCGTTCATCATGCACCCATTGTCGATGGAAGACATGAAAATTATAAAAAAATTTATAATTCCCCTTTTCGGGATTGATATTAATTTTGAATCTTATTTAAAATGAGGGTTTTTAATTTTGAAAGGTCTCATCATTAATTTTATTTAAAAACTCGCCATTTTTGATCGTATGTTTGCCGGATTCATGTAACTTTGTTATTATCATAATAATAACGCACATACTCATTATTTATAACATATCATGCATATATTATAAACAGTAAACAAACAAGGATGATCAATCGCCCCAATACTAATGGCCCGTGTGAGCAAAACACGGGCCTAGGTCCAATCCTAGGGAAATGCATGGGATGCAAATGCAACTATTACATTAGCTTCCAATATTTACATGTCTTCGATCTTCATAATCATCAAGGCCACCATCTTCCAATCTTGATCTTCCACTATACTAATATTTACAAATAAATATCCATGGCAAATAGGGATACATCTCATGGGGTGGGAACGGGCCATAAACCAAGCCCACTTTATAAATTTGATAATTATTACAATCATTCAACACAAAATATCCTAGCATACACCTAGCAAATTGGGCTTGGGCTTTTGATCATCCTTCATGCATAATATCACATATCATACACCATCAATTAATTATCACAATAATTAATTGATCCAATATTATATATCTTGATCCAATCACTAACCGCCACGATTATAAACTAAATTAACAAAGTATACAAACACCTTTGTCTACTTTCCAATTAATTTATTTATAACCGAATTTCTTGTAAATCACAATTTACTATAAATAATTAAAGTCCAACTTCAATTATTTATTTTCTGAGAAAATGTTTGCAACTTTTGTAATTTTAAACTTAAGGGCCCAAAAACTTATTTTTCACCAAAAACATTTTGGCCCATTTAAAATTCACAAATATGTTAGCCATCCAATGGCCCAACAACTTAAGGCCCATGACACTTTGATATTTCAAAACACCTTTTGAAAACCCTAGTCATCATGGCCATCGCCGGAGCTCCGTCGCCGGATTCCGGCCAACCAAAATTTTTTTTTTTTAATTTTTCAATGGGGGAGGGGCTGCCCTAGCTGCTCGAAATGGGCAGCCCGAGCTGCCTGAAATTACCCCAAAAATGGCCTTGATTTTTGTTGCAAAAACTCACCTCATGCGGTTAGAAATCGATCTCAACATAATATCATGTATATGCTACACAAAAACTAGTATCCTTATCTCTGATACCACTTGAAAGGGATCGATTTTAGGTGTTCGAAATCGCAACGGAAGCACAGAATTGTTTTCTAAACATGAAAAACCGAAATTTTTGAGAAAAATTTGAACACCATTGTACTACTGTGTAACATATACTAAACACCTTTGTCATACATAGGGTGTTAAGAAATTTTACCTATCAACCTCTTGAGGTTGATGATGGCTCCAATTAAAGTGTAAACACTTTAGCTCTTGTATGGTAGACAATCTTCAAGCCTCCCTTTGAACACTCCTTGTTCAAAATCAGGCCCACCACTTGCAAGCTAGAACCACCTTACACTTGCACTAGAAAATGTAAGGATTTTTCTTTGAGAAGTATTTTGTATTCAACAACTGGAAGAACAAAATGAGAGAAGAATTTTTGGAGAGAAATTAGGTGATATTTTCGGCCAAGAGGAGGAAAGAATGGGAGTGAAGTGTTGTCTTGGTGCTTGAAAAAGTTGAGACTACTTTTTGCATGCCATGCAATATTTTAATTAAAAAGTATTCCCCAACTTTTCCCCTCTCTAGCATGCAAAACCTAGTGGGCTTGTAACATTGACAAAGGGCCCATGGACTTTTAATTTAATTGTCTCAAACATATTTGAGCTCAATTAGACTTTACTTGATTTTACTCAAGCCCACTAGTTAAATAATTATTTCCAATTGGGCTCTACAAGACCCAATGTTATTTAATTAATTCAAAACTTGAATTAATTTAATTATTTGGACTCTACTAGGCCCACTAGTGCTTAATTAATTTAACACTTGAATTAATTTAATTTAGTCCATAATAATGTTTATGAAAATCACAATTTTCAAATACATTATTCACTTGGCCTACTTTTAATTTAGGAACACATTCATAAATTAAAAATTACATTTCTCTCATAGAAGTCTTACTTCTATTTTTCTGTACGCTTATAAACTCATTTATAAGCCGTTCAACACATTGAACTATTTTAACTTCTCAACGGGATCTAGAAAGCTAGCACTTGTGTGGATCTCAATGGTTCACTGATACAACTAGCCGTGGGTTCACATCTCCTTGTGATTCGGACTAAACATGTCCTTATACGAGCATACCCCAATTGCCCCATTCTTAATTATCAACTCCTTGATAACAAAAATGTCAGAACTCAAGTCTGATAGTACCCAACCAATCATGTTAAACGCCTAACAGCATCGCTTACATGATTCCCTAGGTATCAAATGATAGTGCCTGCAAGAACCATTCAATTATGGTTAGCGTAGAGTACGGTCCCTTCAACTCATATATCCCGACCGATTCGACAACCATTGGTTTATCGAGAGTTGTCAATGAATCGATACTATGTGTCATGTCGTAGTTGCATCGATGGTGTAATCTAAGAAGCCCCTTTCTTAATTACCACCATACTCTGATCAGAGATTTAAAACTAAACATACATGAGAACACATAGGATATCCATACCCGCAGGTAAGCGGTGAATCCCCGACTACAATGCATCGACTCCTATATGTTTCGACAGAACACCCAACCTTGCCACCTGATGACCCCTTGAGAGTTTGTAAACAAGTCAAAGTGTAATTCTACCACATAGAGTCTCAATGTTGTCCCGGGTCATAAGGACTAATGGTGTACAACCATAAACTAGGATTTTTCCACTCGATAAGTGAGAACCACTTGGAAAATCCTTTATGGAGGGTTGTTCAATGCACTCTACAAGGAGCACCTATCTGCATGCTCGGACATCACAATGTCCCCTACCAATGAAACATGGTACTCACTTCGCAGATACTAGTCTCGAACTCGAGTGACCTATATCTTTCTTAGTGGCGGCTGAATCGACTAGGAACCATTTAGAATATACAGTATTACAAATATGAGTTTCATGATGCTCATCATATGAGCATCTCATATTCTTTCTACTATTTGTATATTCAAGGGCTTTATCTATGCAACTTGCATGGGTATACAGATAAAGAAGTGCCAAAATAAGAATTTCAAATATTATTAAAATAAAGACTGTTCATACATAGAGTTTAAACATGAACCCTCGGCCAACACTTGGCTCGACGGGCACCTACTCTAACAGATAGTCATATTGAAATTGGAACGGGAGAATAAACGGTGGTAGTGGTGGTATGGCCGCTGGGTCAGCGTCCTTTTGGATGAGCATTGTGCGCATCAGAGACTCCACGTAGACAAAATAATCATTGAAGTTCACATTGACGCAGTCCTGACGTGCCATGAAAGCGAGAGACTCATCCATCTTTTCATTCTGAGACTGCCTTCGGGGTTGTGGCTGTATGCGACGCGGTGCGGCTGTGCTAGATCCACCTTCATCCCCCTCATGAGTGGGAAAGTCAATTTGCCGCTTTGGTCTCTTCTTATGTAGGTCCTCCACACAAATGGCCTTCATCGGCTGTAGCCATTCTTCATCATCACGGAATACAACTCCCACTTTCGCACAACTAAGAGAAAATAGTGGGAAAAAATAAACCATTGTGGCTGTTGTGAATACTCACTTGGATTTGAGAGTTGATGAGTTTTTTCCACATTTATGTCGTAACCCTCGGCTAAAGCAAAAAGCACCACTGCCCTTTCTTTTTGCACATCGCTCTTATGCGAGACTGGAATCATCCGTCTTGCCAAAGATAGATACCATATTACATTTTTGTCCTTCAAATATTTTTCATCAAAGCAACTCGGCGGCCCTCCTAATGGTTTCCACATCGCTCATGGATGATACAATGTCTCGAGAATTATATAATAATCAGGAGCAGCGACCAATGCCTCAAACTGGGAATCATCGACCTCAGCCGTTTCTAACAGCGTGTTAATAGTGACAGAGTCAAATGGTACAAGTTTACCCCGAACCAAAGCTTTCCTGTCTGTTTTTTCTGCCGCATATGCGTAAAATTCTCTAACAACTGACACAACAGTCGCGTTGAGTTGTTTCCAAAATTCTCCCATCCCATCCTAATCATGCCCACAACAGGTCCTAGATATTTATCCTCTATCTGACTACGAAAACCCCTCTTAACTATTGGATTTCTATGGAGTTTAACATGATCATACCGTACGCTAGCAGCCTCATTCACAAAACGATTCCTATTAAATGATGAAGACGAGGAAGAACCGAGAGTACCTTTTAATTTCTTTGGAGGCATGGTGAATGTTGATGTAGATGGTGACGGGAGAGTGGAGACTTCTTAATCTCTGTCGAATATTGAGGACGACTCCGATTGAAGCCCAGAGTGGAGCCATTTATGCTGAAATAGGGGAGGTAGGCGATTTTTGAGAAGAAATTTGGGGTTTGGGGGAAGGGTTTGCGCAGAATAAGAAGACGGGAAGGGGAAAATCGTATTTACAAGCAGTCGCGCTCGAGCGGTAAGATTATACCGCCCGAGCGAAAGCTGCTATATCAAACTCTTGATGCAGGTATTATCTATCCTATTTTCGGTAGTTCATGGGTAAGTCCTGTTCAGTGTGTACCTAATAAGGGTGGAATTACTGTGATCACTAATGAGAAGAATAAACTTATTCCCACTAGGACTGTTACGGGGCGGAGAGTGTACATTGATCATAAGAAGTTGAATGATGCCACCCATAAAGACCACTTCCTCCTTTCTTTTATTGATCAGATGTTAGAAAGGCTAGCAGAGCATGAGTTTTATTGTTTCCTAGATTGGTATTCGGGGTACAATCAGATCACTATTGTATATGAGGACCAAGAGAAAACCACTTCCACTTGTCTTTATGACAATTTTTCTTCCATACGTATGCCTTTTGGTCTTTTTAATGCCCCTGCCACTTTTCAACGATGTATGACTGCTATATTCTATGATATGATTGAAACTTTTCTTGAAAATTTTTTATGAATGACTTCTCTATTTTTGGTGCAATGTTTGATGAGTGTTTGCAGAATCTTAGCCTGGTGTTGATGAGGTGCGAGGAGACAAACCTGGTGCTGAATTGGGAGAATTGTCATTTCATGGTACAATAAAGGATTGTGTTAAGACACAAGATTTCTGAACAAGGGATTGAGGTGGATAAAGCTAAAGTAGAAGTCATCAAGAATCTACCACCGCCAAAATCAGTAAAGGGAGTTAGAAGTTTTCTAGGGCACGTCGTTTTTTACCGGCGTTTCATTAGAGATTTTTCTAAAATTTCTAAGCCTCATTCTTCTCTACTTATGTAAGATGTGCCGTTTGATTTCAATTCTGACTGTCTGCAGGTGTATGAGAACTTAAAGGAGCATTTGGTGAAAACTCCTGTTTTGGTGGCACCTGATTGGGATTTGCCCTTTGAAGTAATGTGGGATGCGAGTGATACTGCGGTTGGTGTTGTGCTAGGTCAAAGGACGAATAAGGTTTTTCACATCATATACTATGCAAGTAAGACTTTAGACGAGCGCGATGAATTATTCAACAACTGAAAAGGAAATACTTGCAGTAGTATTTGCTCTGGATAAGTTCAATTCATACCTTATTTTGTCGAAAGTCATTGTTTTTATTGATTACTCTACACTTAAGTACTTGCTTGCTAAGAAAGAGGCCAAACCACGATTGCTTAGGTGGATTTTACTTTTTCAATAGTTTGACCTCGAAATAAAAGATAAAAAAAGTGTAGGGAATGTGGTAGCTGATCATCTTTCTAGGCTTGAGAATATTAGCAAAGAATGTGAAAATAGCGAGACAAATTATTGGTTTCCTGATGAACATTTGTTAGTGATGCAAAATTGTTTATGATATGCAAATTTCGCTAATATTCTTGTTACAGGCTCACACACCCCAAATATAACATTTCACCAAAGAAAGAAATTCTTTTCGGACGTGAAATATTATGTTTGGGAGGAATCATTCTTGTTCAAAATTTGTGCAGATGCCATGATAAAGAGATGTGTGGCGAAAGAAGAGATGGGGCAGACGCTAGATAGGTGGTCATTTTGGACCAACACGAACGACATCCAAGGTACTTGAATGTGGCTTTTATTGGCCAACTCTTTTCCAAGATGCTCGTTCATTGGTCTTTTCTTTTGATAGATGTCAGCGCACAGGTAACATTTCTAATCATATTGAGATGCCTTTGAATAACATTATTGAGTGTGAGGTTTTTGATGTTTGGAGGATAGATTTTAAGAGAGCGTTTCCAACATCTTTCACAAAAAAATACATTTGGGTTGCAGTTGATTATTTCTCCAAATGGGTGGAGGTAGAATCATATGCCACGAATGATGCTCAAGTAGTATTGAAATTTTTGAAGAAAAACATTTTTAATATATTTGGAACACCACGAGAAATCATTAGTGACGGTGGCACCCATTTTTCAATAAGATTTTTGAAAAACTTTTGTCACCTATAAGATCTCTACTCCCAATCACCCTAAATAAGTGGTCAAGTTGAGGTGTCAAATCGCGAGATCAAGAGAATTATGGAGAAGGTTGTGGGGGCGAATCAAAAAGACTGATCGTTGAGGTTAGAAGATGCGCTTTGGACATAAAGGACTGCTTTTAAGACACCTATAGGCACTACACCTTATAGGTTTCTTTTTGGTAAAGCTTGTCATTTACCAGTATAGTTAGAGCATAGAGCTTATTGGACAACTAAAGCACTAAACTTTTATTTTTTCTCTTGCAGGTGAACACAGGTTTCATAGGTCAAGCCTATGACCTGACGTTGACCTAGAAAGAGCGTACAAAGCAAGCACACGACAAGCGCATCACGCCGAGAGAATTCAAAGAAGGTGAAGCAGTATTGCTGTACAACTCTAAGTTGCGTCTGTTTCTTGGGAAACTCAAATCAAGGTGGACTTGACCATACATGATTACCAAGATATTCTCCTCGGGAGCTATAACTTTGAAAGATGGGAAGAATGAACCGTTCACAGTCAATGCTCAATGATTAAAACACTATTTAGGTGGCACGATGGAGCCAAAAATTGGAGTCACTTCATTCCAAAACAACATAACTGAGAGGAACCTATAGTCTAGCTCTAGACTATAAATTGAGAACTAAATTCGCCATGCCTCCAAAGAAATTTAAAGGTACTCTAAGTTTTTCCTCGTCTTCATCATTTGATAGGAATCGTTTTGTGTATGAGGCTGCTAGCGAACGATATGATCATGCTAAACTCCATAGAAATCCGATAGCTGAGAGGAGTTTTCGTAGTCAGATGGAGGATAGACATTTGGGACCTGTTGTGGGTATGATTTGGAGGGATGAGATAATTTTGAAAAGTATCCTAATGTGGCTGTTGTGTCGGTTGTTACAGAATTTTACGCAAATGCGGAAGAAAGAACAGACGAGAAAGCTTTCGTTCGGGGTAAACTCGTACCATTTGACTCTGTCATTATTAACATGCTAGTAGAAACGACTGAGGTCGATGATTCCCAGTTTGAGGAATTGGTCTCTGCTCTTGACTATGCTATAATTCTCGAGACATAATGTCATCAGGGAGCAATCTGGAAACCATTAAGGGGACCACCGAGTTGCTTTGATAAAACTATGGTATCTATTTTTGGCAAGACGGGTGATGTCGGTCTCAAATAAGAGCGAGTTGCAAAAAGAGAGGGCAGTGGTGCCTTTTGCTTTAGCCGAGTGTTACGACATAAATATGGGAAAACTCATCAACTCTTCTGTAAGGCCCGAGATTATATTATGGCAATCCGATATTATTTAATTGATGAATTGATGTGATCATGGAAGGATAAGCTCCGAGGAAGACATGGGAAGGCATGGGATACGTGTGGGGGCATAAGACCTCGCGCATATGAGCGAGACGAGGCGCGCATATGCACGAGCAGGTGAAAGTTGGTCCAGAAGATGTCGCGCACATGTGCGAGATGAGGCGCGCATATGCGCGAGCTGGTTGAATTTCAGAGCGCCGAGACAGAGAGTCTCGCGCACATGCGCGATTATTGGGCGCACATATGCGCGAGAAGTGTTGCATGAAAAAAAATGACATATGTGTTGCCATGCATATTAACATGTAAACCTTCATCCACTTGACAATTAGAGCAGCCAGGAACCGAGAGAAAACTCCATAGAAATCCTCAAGCTTCTTCATATCTTAGAATTTTGATTGTGCAAGATCCAGCCATCCGATTTTCGATCCGAGCATAGTTCCGTGCTTCTCTCGTTAAGAGCTTCAAAGGGATGTAAATTTTCTTACTTTCCTGCATGGTTCGAAAATTTGGTGTGGGAGGAATCATGATTTGATTGATATTATGTGTTCTTGAGATTATGGTAAGTGTATAATTGAAACCGGATCGAAAAACGGATAGGGTATGCAATTGTTATTATTTTCCAGCCTATGTTTGAATGGGGTTGTGCAGATTTTGGGAATTGTGGTTTGTATTTGTTGATGGTTATGAGTTGTGGTTTGTAGCTATTGTTGTTTGAGTTTCCGAGTATCTCGAAATTGTGCCGTTATGCCGTCGAAATGTAATTAGATTGAGATTGATCATGCCATGTTTTGATTTGAGTTGTATATTGATGTTGTGACTCTCGAAAATGTCATTCCAGAGTTTGTATTGAAGGCTTCGAACTCGAGAATTCAACTTCGAAACCGATAGAAGAACGAGCAAAGCAAGATTGAGATTGGTTGTGTCAAACCTAGAACTACAAAAAGAAAGGTATAAATCAATGTTAAACTAGGATAGATAACTCGAGTGAGATATAACTTGAGTTCCCAAAACCACATACTAAATTGTTATTGCTTTGATGTGTTTGAAATTCTTGAGATTCATATGCTTAGTCTATTGAGTTATAGCGAAGCATTTATTATGAGATAGACATCTTGAATGAGTCTTTGGTTGAGGTGCCAAGTCACTAGACGTTTGGTTTAATCGATGCGCTTAGGAGAAAGATGGACTCCTATTGTAGACACTGAATATAGTGGGCCGAAGTCCAGGAATAGGGACGTACCACCACCTCGAATGGGAGAGTAGGTGGGAGACTTGTTACGTTCTTATTCAAACCAGGATCCCTAGATAAGAGTCGAGTCAAAGATTAAGAGTTCAAGAGTTTGATTTAAAGCATTGTCTCTATTTATGTTTCTTAGACTATGATATATGTTGTTTGACATATGTTTTATGTTTTTGTATATGCTTGTATAAATTGCATGTAAACATTGTTTATATTGGGAAATATATTTCTCACCGGAGTTATCCGGCTGTTGTTGTGGTTGTATGTGTTCATGACAACAGGTGGGACAGAATCAGGGTCTAGAAGAAGATGAAAGATCAAGATTATAGTGTGTTCCGGGCTTAGATATAGATCTATTTGTTCACCATTTTCTATATGGTTGTTAAACACTAGTTTGTTATGAATTTATTTTGAATAAATTGTGTACCTTTGATCAGGTTGTATATATTGAACTTGATTTGTAAATTTAATAAGAAGGAGCATAACTTGTTGTACTATTTTCGACACTTGTTTATAAAGTGCTCGACTTTTTTTTAAAAAAAATTTCGTCCTAGTTTATTTAAGTGATCCGTTTAATCCCAATGATGAATTGAAGAAAATGTGTTAGCGTCCGGGTCCCTACATCTTCAATCCAAGTGAGTATTCATAACATCCTCATTAGTTTATTTTTTTCCCCCTATTATCTCTGATTTGTTTGCGAAAGCAGGAGTTGTCTTCCGTGATGATAAGGAATGGCTACAGCCGATGAAGGCCATTTGTGTGGAGGACCTACATAAGAAGAGTGCAAAGCGGTAAATTGACTTTCCCACTCATGAGGGTGATGAAGGTGGATCTACCACAGCCACACCGCGCCGCCTGCAGCCACAACCCCGAAGGCGGTCTCAGAATGATAAGATGGATGAGTTTCTCGCTTTCATGGCACGTCAGGACCGCGTCAATGCGAACTTCAATTATCATTTTTCCTACGTGGAGTCTTTGATGCGTACCATGCTCATCCAAGGGGGCGCTGACCCTGCTGCCATACCACCACCATCGCCGTTTATTCACCCATTACAATTTCAATATTACTATCAGCAGCACGGGGATGCATCGGGGGTACCACCGCTAGAACAGGAGGAGGACAAGCCTTGATCTGGGGAGTTTATTGTTTCCCCTTCTTTTTTTTCTCTGCTGCATTATGTTGTTATCATCCTTGTTTCCATTTGTCATTTACATTGCATTAATTTCTGTGTTGTGCATCTTTGTTTAGTTTGTGTTTTTTTTAAGTTCTTTGTTGCAATGGGGACATTGCACACACTTAGTATGAGAGGGTTGGGGTTTAGTCAGTTGTGTATTGCATGTTGTCGATTGATGATGAAACAAGTATGTTGTTGGCCGATGATGATTTGGATTGATGACGTACAAGTTTATTAGTCTTGTTACTCGTTGTTGATATCCCGTTTGGTAAAAGTATGAATTTTGGCTTGAACATTGAAATTTTTTATGCACATACAGTGATTTTCGGTAGTTGTATGAATGATAGTTGAGTTAAAAAATTTGTGAGAGAAACTGGAGAGACATGAGATGTGAGTAAGACTTGAATGAATGTATGTAGAAATGAGTGAATAACCAGTAGCATGAACTCGAGTAGAAAGCCTATGTGAACTTGTAATAGCCTTTTTCTCAATTGTACATAAGACCTGATGAAACGTTCTGCCCTTTTTATTGCTTTAAAAGTAATAGGAATTTTTTTTCCTCTATGATTTTCGGCCTTTACAAAAATATTTTTATAAAATATTTTTCTCTTTAAAATAAAACATCAACCAACTAGCATTTTTAGAAATCAATGAAATAGTCATAAAAATGAAATCGTCTACTGTTTTACCAACCCTAAAAAGCAATAATTTGAAAAGAATAGCCCATACTAAACCTCTCAAAAATCTCTCAAAAAGCATAAATAAATAGTCTTAAAATCTTTAATCATAAATCATGATTCATAAGTCATAAGTGAGGAAATAAGTAGAAGCGCTGGTCCACAGGTTGTGTACACCTTCAGTCCAGTCAGTTCATCCATCAAGACCTCCCTCAAACTCACCTGCATCCATCACACCTAGTGAGTATAAAGACTCAACACACCATAATATTTATAACAAATAATACATATAAAACCACATGCAACACTGAAAATACTTTTAGGTAAAAATAACATTTCATGATATGCATAAATAAACCTTAACCTTTTTCCTTATCCTGACATAAAACATTTTAACGTGATCATAAACATTCTCCTTTTTCCTTTGTTGAATTCAGATCGTTAATTGTGACTTTCCTGCAACCTCAAAAGTCGATGGATCCATCTACATGTAACCATAGTACTGGGCGGCGGGGGACACCAGCGACACTCTCACCAGTCAACTGGGCCCTGGCCTATCATGATCGAATAGAAATACGATCGTCGGGGCTTCTTCTGTGGCCTTCTCCCATAAATGGGCTCCCTCTAGGGCCTTCTCCCCTCATGATATTCCCATTCTTACCTCAAACCTCATATCCTCATAACCTCATATTCGCAATAATGGAAACACGATCGTCGGGCTCCCACTGGGACCATCACCCTCACGACATCGTCATCATTAACGAATTAGTCACAATTACTTCACTTCCTTCAATGTTTTACATTTTCATCACTTTATCAAATCATACATAACATAACATTTTAATTTGTGAAACCAAGCATGCAACATGTCTTTTAAATGTCAACTTTAAATCAAAAAAACAGCATTTAGGGTACTGCCATGACGTTTACTAATTTCTCGGTGTAAAAAGACCGTTTTACCCTAGACGTAAAATTCCTCGGTTTAGACTTTTTCTTGAATTCATTGACTCTAACATGTCTCAAATAATTATTTAAGTCTAAATTAATTTTCTCATAATTTTATTTAGCTTAAATATTAGACTTTTCATTTATCATTAATTAATTGTTTTGACGGTGTTTTAATCCCGAAAAATCCCGAACTTTAATCTAAAATTCATAAATTCTGAATTTAGTCTTTTTATATTATTTTAGCCCATTTGGACCACGACTCGACCCCCATGAGCCGTTTTCCAATTTTCATTCGTTTGAAAACCCTATTTTGACACCTAAACTTCGACCCCGAGCCAACTTCCGATTTTCACGAGTTACCCCCGAACCATGTTGAACCAAAACTTGACCAACATCCTAAATTAACCTACTGGACCCTTAAACCACTAAGGAGCCAACCCAAACAATCAAAACGAGCCCCCTTCCCTTAACCTATAAGCTGGCAGAGAGTTTCACTTTGCGTGGACTCTAGCTTTGTGCACGTATGAACCTAGCCGTCCACCCAATACCCAACCCCCAGTGCACCTTATTAGGACCCTAATGAGTCGCCCTAGCCCAGCCCCTGAGCCCTGGACCGAACCCTCACCCCTGCACACGCTGCGCAAGTCTGCGCATGCATGTGCCCTTTCTCGGGTATGAGTCCTTGCTTGCAAGGACTCCTCCCAGCCCTCTTAATCCGAGTCCTAGCTTGGCTAGGTCTCTCCCCTAGACCCAAAAAACCCTAGGCCAGCCCTGAACCCAAGCCCAGGCCTAGCCAACCCCTTATTCCATGAACCCGATCGCCCCAAGCCCTTGACAGCAAGGTAAGAAACGATTCATGCATGGCTTCACTCCTTCGACTTTTGTGGTGATTTAGGCATGTGTGTGTGACTCTAATGCATTGAAAAACCTCTCATGGTCTTACCTTAGGTCATGGCAGCCCCTTAATCAAACAATATGCAATTTATTTGAATCAAAAACCATGTTTCTTCATGCATACATGCAATATTACGAAAATTTTGAAAAAAATCATGTCCTTCATGCATCCAATAATTCAAACCATAATATGATATGATGTATGAGAAAAGGAGATGTATGGCGTGCCTTTGCGTTATTTACGCAAGAATATACATTGACGACGAAGAACGGGACGAAACCTTGGTTTGATTCTCCTTGGCACCTTCGAATTTCTCTACCAAAAAGTGAGTGTGTGTGCCGTGAAGTTTTTGTGTGTGTGGTTGGGAGAGTTTTCTTTTCTGAATTTTATTGTGGCCGTGAGTTATGAGAGTTGGGGGAAAGGATTTAATATATTATATACTCTTTTATTTACTAATCAACGCTTAGGCCTAATAAGCCCTCAAATTAGGCCCAATTATCTTTAGTTAAATAATAAAAATTATTTTGATTAGGATATTTTGTGAATTTATTAGCCGGATTGCTAAAAAGCTCGTATTTTAATTGAAAAACCAATAACGATAAAATTTACGTCTCGGCGTATAAAATCACCTCAAAGCCCCATATTTTCAAAAATATGAAAAAGCAACACTCATATTTTAAATAATTAAAACAATTATTTAATAAAAAACATTTTACTTTTTTCAGCCTTCGGTCCCCGTTCCTCGATCGTCACTTGAATAATCCTTAAAAATTACATTATTATGCCTGATGATAATAAAACCATAATTAACATATAAGCATGTATGTCACATAATTAGTTAAGCAATTAAAATAATTAATTACTCATTTTTTCCTATTTCCTAGATTCGCATGCAGTTCGATTACGTCGTCTTAATTTTGGACCTTACAATTTCCCTCCCTCTTAAATAAAATTTCGTCCTCGAAATTAGAACTTACCGAATAGATCAGGATAGCGCTTCTTCAAGTCCCTCTCGGTTTCCCAAGTAGCTTTCTCTTCCGAGTGATTCAGCCACTTGACCTTGACCATTGGAATGACTTTATTTGGCAATCTTCTTTTTTTTTTTTTTTTTATCTGGACAGGTCTTTCTTTATATGTCATATTTGGAGTTAATTGAAGAGGTTCATAAATAAGCACATGTGACGGATTCGACATGTACTTCCGCAACATTGAGATGTGGAACACATTGTGAACTCCTGCAAGCGCTGGTGGCAATGCCACTCTATATTCTAGTGTACCAATCCTCTCCAAAATCTCAAACGGACCAATAAATCTTGGACTATGCTTGCCTTTCTTGCCAAAGAGCATAACACCCTTCATAGGTGCTATTTTCACAAATACATGGTCGCCCACTGCAAACTCCAAGTCCCTTCATCGTTTGTCTGCATAACTCTTTTGTCGGCTTTGCGCCGTATTCATTCTATCGCGGATTTTGACTATAAGCTCGGTAGTCTCTTCAATCACGTCCGGACCAATTTCTCTTCTTTCCCCAACTTCGTCCCAATGTATAGGAGATCTAGATTTCCTTCCGTAAAGTGCTTCAAAAAGAGCCATCCCGATTGATGATTGATAGCTATTATTGTAGGTGAACTCCACTAGAGGTAATTTTGGTTCCCAAACTGCCTTGGAAATCAATAACACATGCTCGAAGTAAATCTTCCAAAATCTGTATAACTCTTTCTGACTGTCCAGCGGTTTGAGGATGAAATGCTGTACTGAATAATAACTTGGTCCCCATCGCTGCATGTAGACTTTTCCAAAATGATGACATGAATCTCGGATCTCTGTCAGAAACGATAGAAACTGGAATCCCATGCAGACAAACTATCTCACGAATATATAACTCTGCATACTTAATCATGGTGAATGTCATCTTAATAGGTAGGAAATGCGCTGATTTAGTAAGACGATCGACTATCACTCATATAGCATTGAATCCCTTAACTGTCTTTGGCAATCCCACAACAAAGTCCATGGTGGCATTTTCCCATTTCCACTCGGGAATAGGGAGTGGCTTCAATTTCCCTGCTGGTCTTTGATGTTCTGCTTTAACTTGTTGGCAAGTCAAACACTCGGATACAAACTTCAGAATGTCTCTCTTCATGCCTGGCCACCAATATAGCAACTGCAAATCTTTGTACATTTTTGTGCTCCCCGGGTGAATGGAATAAGGTGTGTTATGAGCTTCCTTCATAATAAGGCCTCTCAAAGAATCGTCACTAGGAACCCATAACCGATCTCGATAACGAACTATACCATCCACCTCTGAACATAATTTCCGAACCTTGGCTTCATCTCTAGCTCTCCACTTTTGTAAATGTTCATCAGTGGACTGCCCATCACGAATACTATCTCTCAAGTTCGACTGTAACGATAATGTGGCAAGATTAGGGGCCTCGCCCCTAGCATACATTGTAAGCTCAAAAATCTGTATCTTGGACTGCAACGGTCTTTGGAGTGATAGATGAGTGATAACTGCTGCTTTTCTACTCATTGCGTCTGCCACTACATTAGCTTTTCCCGGATGGTAGCTAATGTCACAATCCTAATCTTTTACTAACTCAAGCCATCTGCGTTGTTTCATATTCAGCTCCTTTTGGGTGAAAAAGTATTTCAAACTTTTATGATCGGTGAATATCTTACATTTCTCCCCATAAAGGTAGTGTCTCCAAATTTTCAAAACAAAAACTACTGCTGCAAGCTCAAGATCATGAGTGGGGTAGTTTTTTTCTTGAATCTTCAACTGTCTCGACGCATAGGCTATAACTCGGTCATTTTGCATCAGAACTGCGTTCAATCCAATTTTAGAAGCGTCGGTATAAAGAACATAATCCCCTTGCCCCGATGGCATAGCTAAGACTGGTGTTGAAATCAAGGCTTGCTTCAACTTGTCAAAACTGTCTTGGCACTCTGATCCCCATATAAACTTCGCATTCTTTTTGGTCAAGGATGTCAAAGGTACTGCAATAGAAGAGAATCCCTGAATAAACTTGCGATAATAGCCAGCTAATCCCAAGAAACTGCGAATCTCGGTAACACTCTTCGGTACTGGCCACTCTTTCACTGCCTCGACTTTGGTTGGATTAACTTCAACGCCATTACGAGAAATGATGTGGCCTAAGAATGCCACTCTATCGAGCCAAAACTCGCACTTGCTGAATTTTGCATATAGCTTCCTGTCTTGTAATACTTGCAGCGCTGTCCTCAAATGACGACTATGCCCCTCTTTGTTCTTCAAATAAATCAATATATCATCAACGAAGACAATAATAAACTGATCCAGATACGGCTGAAATACGCGATTCATGAGATCCATGAAGATCACTAGCGCATTGGTCAACCCGAATGGCATGACCATAAACTCATAGTGCCCATATCTGGTACGGCATGCTGTCTTGTGTACGTCTGACTCTTTAACTTTCAATTGATGGTATCCAGATCGCAGGTCAATCTTAAAAAATATCGATGCTCCTTGCAATTGATCAAATAAATCTTCGATTCTTGGCAGTGGATACTTATTTTTGATGGTAACCCGAGTGAGCTCACGATAATCGATACAAAGACGCATACTACCATCTTTCTTTTTCACAAATAATACCGGAGTGCCCAATGGAGAGTAACTAGGGCGAATGAAACCCTTGTCTAGCAATTCTTGGATTTGATCTTTTAGCCCTTTCATTTCGGCGGGTGCTCGACGATAAGGTGCTTTAGATATAGGAACAGTGCCCGGCATAAGTTCAATAGAAAATTCCACTTCACGATCAGGCGGAATGCCAGAAACGTCCTCGGGAAAGACGCTAGGGAAATCTCTCACAACATCAACATCTTCTAACTTCTGACTGGTAGATGCATGCGTAGTAGTGACACATGCTAGATAAGCTTGGCATCCACGCTTAATAAGCTTCCTCGCACATAGACAAGAGATAACGTGCGGAATTTGCTTGTTTCTCGCCGCCTCAAAGACAAAAGATTTACCACTAGGTGGTCTAATAGATACTGATCGCTGACGAAAATCAATCGAAGCTCCATTCGCTGATAACCAATCCATCCCAAGTATAATATCAAATTCGGGCATAGGAAGGACAATAAGATCTGCCCGGACAACATCTTTGAATAAACGAAGCTCCAGATTCTGACTATCTTAGACGTGAGCATTTGTTCACCGGAAGGAATCGTAACTTTAAAACCTAAACCCATATCTTGAGGAGTAATTTTCAGTCTTTTGATGAAGGTTTCTGATATGAAGGAATGTGTAGCTCCTGAATCTAGCAAAGCATAGGTAGCTACACCTAGAATGATGATCCTCCCTGCGGTGAAAATGTCTTTTAAATCTTTTCGTGTTGATGCTTAAGGATTTACTATCATTAATTCCCAAAGTTATAAGAAGATTGCGCGTTGAATTTAAACATTCTTTGAAAAAAAAAATTGCACCTTAGTCCCTCAATTTTTTTGAGATTTGCATTATTGCCCCCAAATTTTCGAATTATTGCAATTAAATCCTTGAATCATTTCGAAATTCTGATTTAATCCCTTAGGTTTCGTGAATTGCATTTCGATCCTTAAGAATTTAGAAATTGTGCCTAGGTCCTTTATATTTTTGAAATTGCACATTAACCCCTCAAAAATTTCGAAATCTTTCTTAATCCCTTAATTATGATTTTCTTTAATTTTGGCCTTAAAACTTTTTAATTGGAATTTTTTCGTCCCTCACATAAAATAAGGCACAAAATTCAAGTCATTTTCTATGGTTTCTAAATTCATAACTTAAGTCCAACTAAGTAGAACATGCAACCTAATTTTCACTAGGTTAGTTCTTGTTCTCTAATCAATTCTAATAACCAATTTAACATTTCATGCAATAGTAAGCAATATAAAAATGTTAAATGACTAGGTTCCCCGTGATGAGTGTAGTGTCTGCCTCTTCCTCAGCTTCCTCCGCATTCATAACATAAGCTCGGGCCGCAGTAGCTGCTTTCCTCTTTGGGCAGTCATTGGCTTTGTGTCCATCCTCCTTGCAGTATAAGCATTTAAATGATCCCCATTCACACTTGCCAAGATGTGGGCGGTTGCACTGTTTGCATAGTTGTCTCTCAGCAGACATTGGTGCTCCAGGATTTTGTGGCTTTGGTGGCGCTGGCTTCTTGACTTGACATTGGGGCTTTTGGGGCTCTTGAGGTCTAGGAGGACCAGTATTCGGCTTTTTGTTGGGTTGATTGTTATTCTGATAGTGCTGCCTCTTTCGCTGAATCTCATAGTCAATGTCTTTCAAGGACTGCTCAGCCTGATATGCATAAGTAACTGCCATAGCATAATTCTCCGAACGCATCATCATAACTTTATCCCGAATGGTAGGTCGTAGACCATCCATGAAATGCCTAAGTTTTTCTTCCGCGTCCTCGGTAATAAGGGGTACAAAGTGGCAACCCCTATCAAACTTCTTCACAAAATCAGCAACAGGTATGTCTCCCTGACGAAGAGTCATAAATTCCCTCTTTATCCGGCCTCTGACATCAGCAGTAAAGTATTTTTCATAGAATTTTGTCTTGAACTGTGCCCAAGTGAGTGTAGTAGGGTCAACACCATGCTCAGCTCCTTCCCACCATAAAGAAGCGTCGTCCCTAACCAAATAAGTAGTACACCTCACCTGGTCAGCATCTCCCATGTCCAGATAGCGAAAATGTACCTCAAGTGAACGGATCCAACCCTCAGCAGCAAATGGATCAGTGGCGCCAGAAAATTCCTTCGGCCCTAGCCTCCGGAACTGCTCATAAACATCCTGATGTGGCCTAGGTGGCTGCTGTAGCTGCTGTTGCTGCATCTGCTGTAACTGCAGCTGCAACTGCTGCTGTTGTAACTGCTGCTGCTGTAACTTTTGCTCGAAGAGACGAGCCATACCCTCAAATGCACGAGTAGCAGGATCCCCCGGTGGGGGTTGTGGTGCATTTCCTTGAGTATTCCCTCGGCGATTAACACTGTTCTCTTCCTAATTCTCAATAACGGGTGCATATCTAGGAGGCATTATATCTGAATGTTTTCCAAATTCTAACGTAACCAACATGCATTTAAATCTAAGTTCTCTAATCATGTGACATATCCTAACTTAATTAGCATTTTAATCATGAAAAGCAATAATACTCAAAAAGCTAATAAACATGTAGCATAAACATAATATTCATAACGTCATGCATGTAAAATCATACTGAATCACATAAAGCTTGTAAAACTTACAACTTTGAGGCTTGACGACTGATCTTCCCGGCGCTGTTGGTGGCACAACCCTTTACAGGACCTTTGCTCTGATACCAACTGAAACGTCCTGCCCTTTTTATTGCTTCAAAAGTACTAGGAATTTTTTTCCTCTATGATTTTCGGCCTTTATTTTTCTCTTTAAAATAAAACATCAACCAACTAGCATTTTTAGAAATCAATGAAATAGTCATAAAAATGAAATCGTCTACTGTTTTACCAACCCTAAAAAGAAATAATTTGAAAAGAATAGCCCATACTAAATCTCTAAAAAATCTCTCAAAAAGCATAAATAATAGTCTTAAAATCTTTAATCATAAATCATGATTCATAAGTCATAAGTGCGGAAATAAGTAGAAGCGCTGGTCCTCGGGTTGTGTGCACCATCAGTCCAGTCAGTTCATCCGTCAAGACCTCCCTCAAACTCACCTGCATCCATCACACCTAGTGAGTCTAAAGACTCAACACACCATAATCTTTATAACAAATAATACATATAAAACCACATGCAACAGTGAAAATACTTTTAGGTAAAAATAACATTTCATGATATGCATAAATAAACCTTAACCTTTTTCCTTATCCTGACATAAAACATTTTAAAGTGAGCATAAACATTCTCCTTTTTCTTTTGTTGAATTCACATCGTTAATTGTGACTTTCCTCAAACCTCAAAAGTCGATGGATCCATCTACATGTATCCACAATACTGGGCGGTGCAGCGACACTCTCACCGATCAACTGGGCCCTGGCCTATCATGATCGAATAGAAATACGATCGTCGTGGCTCCCTCTGGGCCTTCTCCCATAAATGGGCTCCCTCTTGGCCTTCTCCCCTCACGATATTCCGATTCTTACCTCAAACCTCATATCCTCATAACCTCATATTCGCAATAATGGAAACACGATCGTCGGGCTCCCACTAGGACCATCACCCTCACGACATCGCCATCATTAACGAATTAGTCACAATTACTTCACTTCCTTCAACGTTTTACATTTTAATCACTTTATAAAATCATACGTAACATAACATTTTCATTTGTGAAACCAAGCATGCAACATGTCTTTTAAATGTCAACTTTAAATCATAAAAACAGCATTTAGGGTACTGCCATGTCGTTTACTAATTTCCCGGTGTAAAAAGACCGTTTTACCCCTAGACGTAAAATTCCTCGATTTTGACTGTTTCTTGAATTCATTGACTCTAACATGTCCCAAATAATTATTTAAGCCTAAATTAATTTTTTCATAATTTTATTTAGCTTAAATATTAGGTGTTTTAATCCCGAAAAATCCCGAACTTTAATATGAAATTCCTAAATTCTGAATTTAGTCTTTTTATATTATTTTAGCCCTTATGGACCACGAATCGACCCCCGTGAGCCGTTTTCCAATTTTCATTCGTTTGAAAACCCTATTTTGACACCTAAACTTCGACCCCGAGCCAACTTCCGATTTTCACGAGTTACCCCCAAACCATGTTGAACCACAACTTGACCAACATCCTAAATTAACCTACTGGACCCTTAAACCACAAAGGAGCCAACCCAAACAATCAAAACGAGCCCCCTTCCCTTAACCTATAAGCTGGCCGAGAGTTTCACTTTGCGTGGACTCTAGCTTTGTGCACTTATGAACCTAGCCGTCCACCCAATACCCAACCCCCAGTGCACCTTCTTAGGACCCTAATTAGTCGCCCTAGCCCAGCCCCTGAGCCCTGGACCGAACCCTCACCCCTGCACACGCTGCGCAAGTCTGCGCATGCATGTGCCCTTTCTCGGGTAGGAAGGACTCCTCCCAGCCCTCTTAATCCGAGTCCTAGCTTGGCTAGGTCTCTCCCCTAGACCCAAAATATCCGTAGGCCAGCCTTGAACCCAAGCCCAGGCCTAGCCAACCCCTTATCCCATGAACCCGATCGCCCCAAGCCCTTGACAGCAAGGTAAGAAACGATTCATGCATGGCTTCACTCCTTCGACTTTTGTGGTGATTTAGGCATGTGTGTGTGACTCTAATGCATTGAAAAACCTCTCATGATCTTACCTTAGGTCATGGCAGCCCCTTAATCAAACAATATGCAATTTATTTGAATCAAAAACCATGTTTCTTCATGCATACATGCAATATTACGAAAATATTGAAAAATAAATCATGTCCTTCATGCATCCAATAATTCAACCCATAATATGATATGATGGATGAGAAAAGGAGATGTATGGCGTGCCTTTGCGTTATTTACGCAAGAATCTACGTTGACGACGAAGAACGGGACGAAACCTTGGCTTGATTCTCCTTGGCACCTTCGAATTTCTCTACCAAAAAGTGAGTGTGTGTGCCGTGAGGTTTTTGTGTGTGTGGTTGGGAGAGTTTTCTTTTCTGAATTTTATTGTGGCCGTGAGTTATGAGAGTTTGGGAAAGGATTTAATATATTATATACTCTTTTATTTACTAATCAACTCTTAGGCCTAATAAGCCCTCAAATTAGGCCCAATTATCTTTATTTAAATAATAAAAATTATTTTGATTAGGATATTTTGTGAATTTATTAGCCGGATTGCTAAAAAGCTCGTATTTTAATTGAAACCCAATAACGATAAAATTTACGTCTCGGCGTATAAAATCACCTCAAAACACCATATTTTCAAAAATATGAAAAAGCAACACTCATATTTTAAATAATTAAAACAATTATTTAATAAAAACATTTTACGTTTTTCAGCCTTCGGTCCCCGTTCCTTGATCGTCACTTGAATAATCCTTAAAAATTACATTATTATGCATGATGATAATAAAACGATAATTAACATATAAGCATGTATGTCACATAATTAATTAAGCAATTAAAATAATTAATTACTCGTTTTTTCCTATTTCCTAGATTCGCATGCAGTTGGATTACGTCGTCTTAATTTTGGACCTTACACCTGAAAAATTATTCACTGGGCCAAATAAACTTACATACCTTATATTCAGAGACTAGGGAGTACACATGAGAAAATTATGCACTTATTAAAAAAAACAGAAGAGAAAGACTAGGGAGTACACATGAGAAAATTATGCACTTATTAAAAAAAACAGAAGAGAAAAACAGAAGGAGATGTAAGGTGAGGTGAGCCAAAAAGGGGAATGAAATTCATAGGCTGGAAAGATGGAGATGTACAGAGTTTAGGAATGTCAGATAAAAATTCTGACAAGTGCATAACGAAAATGATCGGAGTACTCCCAATATTTTTGGACCACTTGAACGCATTTTGACAATACAACTCTAAACATCATTGTGCAACCATGAAATTCTATTGCATCTTGTTTACTGGTTGCTCACGAATGGAAACAGAACTCAAAATAGTGAAAACCATCATTGAATTGTTGATTTGGTGACTCACATGATTTGAGAATGAATTTATCACAAGTGCAAGCTATTAGAACCCATATACCGCATACACACGCACGTTTATATTCAACTAAAATTGTGATATGATGATTTAAAGGGTGTGAATGAATGTTGTGATGTGTCTGATTAGATGTATATCAGAGACCCACAGAGGCATGAGACACAAGCTTGTTGTGTCATCATCAAGTTGGTTTTTTTTTTCTCCAGTATTTTTACTTTATTTGTCTTGTTTCGTGTCATTGTCATGGTCTATAACCTATTGTGCTTGAGGGTAAGCAAAAGGTTAGTATGAGGGGTTGATATGTGTCGATTTTATTTGTTTTATTGCATTAGTTTTGTATTTGTTTGCATAGTGGTATTCGTGTCTGCCCATTCCTTATCAACAAGCTGTTCATAGTGTTTTATTGCATTCTAATAGTTTTGTATTTGTTTGCATAGTTAGATTACATTATCGCATTTGATAGGGTAAGCGAAAGGTTAGTTATGTAACATTTTTATATCAACATAAACATATTCATATTTGTTTTCGTTTTCGTTGAATTCAGATCATTCATTGTGACTCGTATTCGTATTGGGAAATGGATCCATCTTCATGTAACCACAGTACTGGGCGGCAGGGACATCAGCGACACTCTCACCCGTCAACTGAGCCTTGGCCTACATATTAACATATCATCGTATTCATATAAATGGAAATACGATCGTCGGGCTCCCACTGGGCCTTCTCCTTCACGATATCTCCAACATATCATCGTATTAGTCACAATTACTTCACTTCCTTCAACGTTTTGATTCTCATCACTTAATAAAAATTAAACATATATGTGACGTTTTTCTTTTAAATCAAGCATGGAACAAATCTTTTAACGTTATCGTTTAATCATAAAAATCCATAAACATTTAAAATAAACGTTTTAACAGATAAAAATCCATAAACATTTTAAAATGACCTTTTAACATATAAAAACCCATAAACATTTAAAATAATAAACCATAACATATTAAAATAAACATTTTCACATATTAAATCATAATCATTTAAACTAACATTTTTACATACTCAAAATTCATAAACATTTAAAATAATCATATATCATATAAAACATCATTCAGGACACTGCCATGATGTTTACTAACATTCGGGTGTAAAATACCGTTTTACCCCTAGACGTAAAATTTCACGTTTTTGACATTTTCTTCATTCCGTCGACTCTAGACCATCCCAAGTAATTATTTAATCTTACATGAATTTTCTTGTATTTTTATTTGGTTTAAATCGATGACTTTTAAATTAATCTTTAACAATAACGTATTAATGCGTTTTAATCCCGAATTAAACCAAACTTTAATATAAATTCTCATATTTAAAACTTAGACTTTTAATAATTATTTGACCCTCGCAAACCACGACTCAACCCTCGTGAGCTATGTTTCAAATTATTTGTTCATTGAAAACCCTAACTTGACCCATACATGTTAACCTCGAGCCATTTCCATTTTTATCGAGCCATGATCAGACCATCTCGAACCGACCACTGCCCAACCCCTTTAGAAACCCTCCTGGACCCTTAGAACCCATAGGACATGCCTTAACTCCAAAACCGAAGAACTACATAAGCTGTAAGAAACAGCCGAGAACCCACCTAGATTACCCTTGAGCCATGTTCGTTTTTTCTCGAGCCAAGCCCAAACCCTCTTGATCCAACCTCAAACCAGACCTCGTATGGACCCTACTGGACCCTTAGACCACTTAGGACTTGACCCCAAGTTGAAAACCGAAGCTCTACATCAGATATATGCTTTGGCCGAGAACTCCCTTGTGACATGAACTATTGTTTTCTTGCTTAGCCACTTACCAACGAGCCAGCCCTTGAACCAGCCCCTCAAGCACCCTCCTAGGACCCTACAGAGTCGACCTAGCCCAGCCCAGAGCCCCCTGACCGAGCCTATTCTTCCCTGCACAAGCTGCAACCCTGCGCTAATTCTTGAAGCTTCTCGGGTTGGAGTAGGACTCCTTCCCAGTCCTGGTGTTTGAGTCCTAGCGTGGCTAGGACTCTTTCTCTGACTCATAAATGACCCTAGACCAGCCCTGGTCTAGCTACAGTCAAGCCAAGCCACAAACCCCATGAACATGAGCCCTATGATCACCTACCAATAGTTTCAGTTTCTAGCTTTTGTTTTTCATGTTGTGCAGTATATTGGTTGTGTTCTTAGGCCCCTAAACTCGTGTAATGACAAGCTTGATCATATCCTAATCATATCAACCCCTTCTAACACATAAAATCATGTTTTTAAATCCAATATCAAGAGTTAAAAACATGCAAATGCATAGTTACGAAAATTGTGAGTTGTGACTTGTTTTCATTCAAAACATGATCAAATAAATACTATTGTGTGATAGATGATTTAAAGAAAAAATATGGCGTGCCTTTGCGTGTTTAACGCACGAATAAATGTTGACGGATCGAAGAACAACGACGAACGAGAACCCTTTGCTTGAAGACTAGGGATGGCTTAAACTTTCTCCTTGAAATATTGTGTGTGTGCCATGTCTTGAGAGTAAAAAGAGTATGAAGGTTTGAGGGGTGTGGGGCGTGGGTTTACAATGGGTTTAATGGGGGTGATTAGCACTTTAAATAATAAATAAAACACTAACCACGGATTAAGCCCATTAACAAAGTTAATTAGGCCCAAATAGCCCATTAGTGCTTAATTAAAATATTTTGTTTAATAAAGTTTGTGAATTTATTAGCCGGGTTGCTAAAACGTTCGCGTTTTTGTTGAAAATCCAACAACGATAAAATTTACGTCCAGGCGTATAAAATCACATCAAAAACCCTCATTTTCAAAAATAAGAAAAAACATCAACCATATTTTAAATAATTAAAAATAATTATTTAATAAAAACATTTTCTATTTTTCAGCCCTCGGTCTCCGTTCTTCGATCGTAATTCGAATAACCTTTTAAAAATATATTTTAATACAACCGTGTAGAAAAGTATATTTTAAACATGTCAATATGCACAAATAATTAATTTAAGCAATTAAATCATTTAATTGAAATACACAAGAAATTTAATAACTTGTATGCATGTGGTTTACGTGGACCTTCAAATTTTCGGGACGTTATAGCAAATTAGTGGATTAATGCCCTTGAGAACTTTTAGTGTCCAACCGATTGTATTTTTATGTCTTTTAAGTATATCAACTAATTTACCTTCTTGATCACTTGCTAGTTTGGAAGAAATTACCACCTGATATGTTTCATTTTCTCTAAGAAATGCATACTTCAATTCTTCTGGCAAGGGTTTTAACTCCAATATGGGTGGTTCATCTTTTTTCTCATATTTTGTTTCAAATTCTTTCTCTGATCCTAGTAACGAGTGATACCTGATAAAATCATCAAGATCAATTTCAATATTTTCGTCAACAGTATCAATTGAACAAATATCTAATTGGTCACGAGTACTCTCTTCTTGAATGTTTTCTTCCACAAGAGTTTCAATAAGTTTTCATCTCCTTTGTCATGTGGTTGCTTACAAAGATTAAAAACATTAAGATCCAAGGTCATGTTACCAAATGACATTTTATTATTCCATTTCTCCAATTTATTAGAGCATTAGAAGTTGCTAAAAATAGACGACCCAAAATTACAGGAATTGTATTACAAGTTTCGATAGTTTGTGTATCTAAAACTATGAAATCGACAGGATATACAAAGTTATCAACTTTGACCAACACGTCTTCTACAATACCTCTTGGCACTTTAACAAATCTATCGGCATGTAAAAGTGTTACCGAAATAGGTTTTAACTCACCTAGATTGAGTTTTTGATGAACTGAATATGGAAGTAAATTCACACTAACTCCAAGATCAAGCAAGGCTTTTTTAATTTTTCGTTCTCCAATAATACATGAAATAGTAGGACAACCAGGGTCTTTGTATTTCAAAGTATTATTATTTTGAATGATTGCACTTACTTGTTCGGCTAAAATTGCTTTCTTTTTCACATTCAATTTTCTTTTCACAGTGCACAAGTCTTTCAAAAATTTTGCATATTATGGTACCTGCTTTATTACATCTGATAAAAGAATATTAACTTTTACTTGTTTAAAAATATAATATATATCAGAATTCAAATTTGATTTTTTTGTATTTTTTAATGCATGAGGGAATGGTGGTGGTACTATCTGTTGAACCTCCTCTTCGCAAGTTATGGGTTTCACTTACTTACCCTTTGGATTTGATTATATTTATCATCATTGTTGGGATTGGAAAAGAGTTTAGAGGGGGGGGCGAATGAATTCTTTTAAAACTATTTCGATTTTAAACTTGGTTTTCAACCGTTTTGAGGCGGTTGAAAAATTTCCTCAAACTATTAAAAATATGAACCACTTAAAGTGCAAAAACGGTTCAAGATTTCTAATGATAAGTAAACCGTTGGCAATCTTGTCAGCAAATATAATGAGAGAAAACAGAGCTGAAAAATAACGACAAAAAGTTTTTATGGATATTCGAAGATTAAAACTCCTACGTCATCCCTTTTTTCCTTTTCAGGAAGGATTCCACTAAAAGACTTTGGCTTTACAAAACTCTTTGCAACAGCTCACTCCAATCAAGACTTATCACACTGTCTGTTTTGGAACTCTTAGTGATCACTTTACACTTCCAGATTTTAAGAACACTTAGTTCACCAGACACCACAACTTAATCAAATAACAAACATGTTACTTATATGAATAATCTGATTTAGGTATCATGAAAATTATCCTTGAATGATCGAATATCTTTCTGTTTAGTGCGTGCAGATCGAGCGATTATTCAGATAAGCTTTGAATGTGCTCTAAATCTTTTAAAGTAGCAAGCTGATAATTCTTTGTTTTTGCTTGTGAGTTGAATGGTTCGTTGCCTCTGGGTGCTTTCCATCTTGCATACAACTCTTGTTAATATAGCCGATTGTTCCAACGGTGGGGAAGAACGAGCAACGTTAACCTGAGCTCCTGAGCAGATGTGTCGTTGTCATCTTTAAGAGCATTAATTGTTCTTCAATCGATGCATTTAATGTTCTTTTTGCTCAGCATAGTTCTGAATCACATTTCTTGAGGAGTTTGTTTTATGGTAACTGTTTTCCGCATCAGAACTTTGTACTCTACACTTAATCTTCCTTTTCTGGGATATTGAAATAAACGCAGATCATTCTTGGGACTGGTGTAGAGACAAGTTGACTTTGAGGCATTGCAACTTTGAATATCTGAAGCTGGTCAGAGAATGTCTTTTGAGCAATAAACAGCTCTATTTAATGATCCGGTTTT
Source organism: Primulina huaijiensis (assembly GCF_012295235.1). Classification (NCBI taxonomy): domain Eukaryota; kingdom Viridiplantae; phylum Streptophyta; class Magnoliopsida; order Lamiales; family Gesneriaceae; genus Primulina; species Primulina huaijiensis. The sequence goes on along the minus strand of NC_133316.1, from coordinate 11,914,340 downwards.
GAGGAAGATCATTCAAGTCCAAACTTCTCTTTATCCAAACGGTTGAATTTGTAGGCGGTCTAAAATTCACGCTGTTAGTCTTCTTGTGCTTTAGCCGGTTCAAATAGATTCCAGTTGCTGATCTGGGCGGTTTAACTGATACCTGTTACATAGGCGAAGTACATTTGTTTCCTGAAACAGTCAAGTGCTGTTTTGATTTTGTCAATCAACAAAATTTTTGGGTAATAATTTCTTAACAATTTCTCCCTTTTTGGTGATGACAAAACCCAGTTGTAAGGCTATACAACTCAGTAATCTAAAGAAAGGAACTTCTAGAAAGAAAAGTCATTGTATTTCATTAAGTAAATGAAATTACAAAAGTTAACCGACTAACAGGATACAGCGTTTAATGTTTTTTTTGACTTGACATTTTCTCTGCTTTGGCCTTCTCTTCTTTTTCTCTTAATTCTTTCATTAATGATAATTCTGCTTCTTGAATTACCCTTTGCCGCTCTCTTTCCCCTTTTTTGACATCACCATGAACCAGAAATGCCAAAATTTTTGTAAGTTGTGCACCTTGCACATCGATGCGTTGGTCAACATGTGTGTAAACGAGTGATTGTTCTAAGAGCGAAACACATGTTGAGGTGTGCAGAGTTATGCTTGTCTTGCCGGAGAGAAACACTAGTTTTGATGTCAGAAAATTCCTTGCAGAGATCAGACTTCATTTTTTGAAAAGCCTCTTTTAGATTAAAATGTTTGCGGTTAAGAGCAAGGATGGATTGATCCATAGTGACAAGTCGAGTCAGAATCTCTTGTTGGCAATTTTCTTCCACGAATTCTTCTTCTTCGGGTTCAGCTTCCTCAGCGAGTAACCTGTTCTTAAAAGAGACCAGTTGAGAAGAGGATGCTTTGCCATTAGATTTTGACGGTTCAGACTCATAAAGCTCAGTTGTTATGTTTTCAATGATCTTGTCAAGATCATCAGGCGAAGTAAAAGGTTTGGAGCTTGTGGCTTCTTGTACATCTGATTTTGTTGATGGAAGGCTTGGTGGAGAGCCGCTTGATGATTATCATCATTAGAAGGAGATTGTGGGGAACTGGATTTCTCTTTAATTGTGGCAGCTTCATCAAAGTCAGATAAAAATTTTACTGCCTCATCAACAGAATGAGTTGGAGGTTCTGAAGGACCAATCGGAGGCGGTCGATCAGATGCAGTAGTTTAGATACTATAGGCAAAACAAATAGGAGGTCTCGAGCATCCTTATGGCATTGTTGTTCAGCATTTGGAATGGCCTCTGTCGTAATCCTTTCAGTGGGCGGCAAAGTATTCTCCTCATCCCTTACAAAAACGGTTTCAATCGGAACTTTTGATGATGTTGATTTAGTGAGATCGCGAGAGGATGAATTTGGGTGAGTCTGATCTGTGGATTGGGCTTCGAATGTTTCAGAATTCAATTCTTCTTACAACTTGAGTTTGGAGTCCTGCTTACTATGTACTTCATCGATTGGAAGTTTAAGATCATGCCTCATCTGAGCGACAATCATTGATAGCGAGAGAGCATCTATTTCAAGTTGGGAGATGACAGTCGAGTCATCTTTCGCAGTTGGACCAGTGGGAACAAAGTTGTTTCGTCTTAACTAGATCAGTGCTTGGAGAGCATTTTCTTTCATCTGAATTTCCAGAAAGTCGCGATGGTTTAGAGTGGTTGGTATTTCAGATGTTTATTTCCATTCTAAGATGGACCGTTCAAGCTTGGCAGCAGCTTTGATCTTACCAGTTTGAATCAAAGAGTCAAAAGTGGTTGTTGTTCGAAATTGAACCCATTGATCGAATATCTCCATTTTCTTCAGAACAGTTTCATTGACTCGTTCATTGGTTAGGACAATAGCAGTATGAATGGAGTTGGTCTTTGGTGGTTCTTCAATTAAAATATTCTTGCCCTTGTCAGTTGATGGAGGATTGGAACTCCAGAGAAGGAAGATTTAATGCTGGATAGGAGCAATCTGAATACCTTTGAGCTTTATGGTGGAGATCGCCGGTATTGGTGGAGGTACCAATGGTGCAGAAAGATGCTTAATCATCTTGATCTTAGTCGGTTTTGGCTTGTCAGTCCGTTTCTTCTTGAAGACTTCAGAAACAGGAATGTCGTCTCTGGATTCATCATCAGAGCTAGTTTTAAGACCAACTTCCTCTTGGTTTCTTTGGGAGTAAAATCAGGCTTTGATTGCTTCTTTTGCTTCACAAATTCTACCCCGGTCTCTGTTATGATAGGGACTATTTCTTCATCATTTGGCCGATTTTTCTTGATGAATTTTTCAACTGTTATCCAGTTGAACAGCTTAGTCTTTCCAACTTCAGTCATATCAACCGGTTGAACCCCTGCATCAATCAGCATGTGTAAGATTTGAACTGCAAATCCTTGAGATTGGTTTTCTTTCTTGATCATTGCTACCATTGTTTTGAACAGAACATCAGACCAGTTGATCTGCAGATTCGATGAGATGGTGGCCATGACAAGAAATTTCTCTAAAGTTATCTTGTCATATGCACCAGCCTTGATAAGAACTCCTTTTACCACAATATCAGCCAACTATCTGAATTCAATCTTCAGGTCGCGTTTTTGACATGTTGGAGAGGAAATCGGAGAGTCGGTGATTGAAAAATTGCTTCTCCAAAGTTCAATGTTTCCCGTTAGAAGGCTGGAGAAATTAGTAATTCCAGTCGCTGGTAAGCTAAACAAATCAGCAAACATCTTCTAGGTGGATTGTAGATTTTTGTATTGAACTGCACAAACAATTTCTCCGTTCTTCATGCATGCAGAATCGAAGAATTCCTTTAATAAGGCATCGGAGTATTTGTCACTGCAACCCAGAAAGGAACGAAGCCTAGAAGATTCTAGCGTACAAAACATGGCTTGCATAGGCTTGTTGGGCATGGCAAATACTGATGCGAAATTGACAGCAACTGTGTTTTGAGCAATTGAGGCAGCCATAGTCGTGATTTGAAAGATAGAGATCGAAGTAAACACCTGCAAAATGAGCTCAAACGCAATTTCGTATGAAGGTAGCAAGGTGAAATAAGGACGATACAAATTTTTAGTATGTATTTTCGGTTCAGAGAATCACAGATCAGTCCATGTGGAGGACTGTTAGTGAAGGGATTTTTCCAAATTTTGAAAAATTTGGACGGCGGTAAAATGATTAACTTCAAATTTCAAAGAGATAACCGTCACGTCAACTTAGGGCAGACGAAGAGTTTGAGTACTTTTTACGAAATGACGTGGAAGCATCGTGCCCTGAGAAAAATGAACCGGACGAATAATGTGATTAGAAAAGAAGTGGATGAGAAGTCTATTATTGACTTAACCAATATTCCCCCTAAACATGTGTGTATAAAGAAAAATATTCTTGGAAGATGAACCGGCGGTAGCTTGGCAGAAAACTCTTCATATCCCCGTGTCAGTCATAATGAGAGACTCTTCGTATGGTTCTTTTCTATAAATATAAGTGGAGGGGTTAGCTACACAATCACTTGAAATACAAAGTAGATAAAACAAGATGGATAAGGGGAGCAGTTCAGGTGAGCCAGACTTAGCAGAGACGTTCATGGAGTCCATTCTTGCCTCCTGCAAAGCGACTATAGAGGGCAGCGTCTTGGAGAAGACGCTGTCAACTTGGAGAAAGTCCAGGAGCTTCAGTCCTCCCTCGGGAGAGGGCTAGTTGCTACCCCTAAGGGGGTGGCAACTCTGGAGAAGTATCAGCGATGACTCCGCATTGCTGATGCTGCAGACGTCTTCTCTGAGGAAGGCGTCTACCTCCTCATGCTCTTAAAGAAGCAGAGGACTCTAAGAGGGATTTCCCTTTCAGAGGACTTTATGCGCACCTCCATCGGAGGGCTGACCACCTGGTTGGCCTGCTGGAGGAGGGTGGTGAAAAAAGAAATTGATGTTGTATGCGCTCGTTTGAATTAATAAAATTTCCTTTTATGTATTATTGGTAGTCTTTTTGTCTATCTCTTTTATTACCTGCATTACAAACTGGACATAAAGAAAATAATCATATCAAGGTAAATCGATTAAACCAAGCATATTACGGAAATGTGAAAACTTAGCCTCTGGTAACGGTTTCATGAAAATATCGGCTGCTTGTTGATCCGTATGAACATATTCAAGCCGAATCTCTTTTTCATGACATGTTCTCGGCTGAAATGATGCCTGATGTCAATGTGTTTTGTCCGAGAGTGCATAAAAAGATTGTATGTGATTGCTATTGCACTGGTGTTGTCGCAGAAGATAGGAGATTCAGTAGCTTGAATTCCATAGTCTTTCAATTGTTGTTGTATCCACAGCATATGAGCACAACAGCTTCCGGCCGCAAGGTATTCTGCTTCAGCGGTTGTTGTAGCAATAGACGTCTGTTTCTTACTAAGCCATGATATTAGTCTTTCGCCTAAGAACTGACCTAAACCGCTAGTACTTTTTCGGTCGATTTTGCATCCAACATACTCTGCGTCTGAATAGCCTACAAGATTAAAACTTGAATCTTTGGGATACCAAAGACCCACATTAGTAGTACCTTTAAGATATTTAAGTATGCGTTTCGCATCAATAAAATGAGATTGCATAGGTTTAGCTTTAAAATGTGCACATAAACATACAACAAACATGATATCTAGTCGACTTGCAGTCAAATATAGTAAAGAACCAATTAACCCTCTGTATATTTTTGTATCCACAGAGATTCTCCCTTCATCTTTATCCAGCTTGATTGATGAATTCATCGGGGTGGTAGCTTGGGAGCAATTTTCCATGCCGAATTTCTTTAGCATATCTCGAGTGTATTTGGTTTGATTGATAAATATACCATTTTCTGACTGCTTGACTTGCAGTCCTAGAAAGTAATTTAGTTCGCCCATCATGCTCATTTCAAATTGCTCCTGCATCATCTTAGAGAATCTCTCACACAATTTAGGGTTAGTTGATCTGAAAATAATGTCGTCCACATATATTTGTACAAATATTGAGTGATCATTTTTTGAAAATTTAAACAAGGTTTTATCAACCGTTCCAATTGAGAACCCATGCTCAAGCAAGAATTTAGTTAATATGTCATACCATGCTCTCAGGGCTTGCTTTAGTCCATACAATGTTTTGTCTAGTTTGTTAACATAATCAGGATGAGTGTGATTGACAAAGACATGTGGTTGTTCTATATGAACTTCCTCATTTAACAGCCCATTCAAGAATGCAGATTTAACATCCATTTGATATACTTTGAAATCCTTAAACGCTGCAAAGGCCATGAATATTCTAATTGCTTCTAACCTGGCTACAAGGGCAAATGATTCATCAAAGTATATACCTTCCTCCTGTCTATATCCTTGAGCTACTAATCTACCTTTGTTCCTAATAATTGAACCGTTTTCATTCATTTTTTTTTCTAAATACCCACCTAGTTCCAATCACATGAGTATTATTAGGCCGAGGTGTCACGCCCCGTGTCCGAAGCGTCGGTGACATCCGGCATTGTTTAATTACTTGAAAACAATTAAGCCTCGTATCAAAACAAACCAGTCTTCCTCATAAAATAATATTGTCTTTTACAATGACAATGTAACAAACATTACATCAGAGTTTTTCTGAAACGGAAACAAGGGAAAATAAAATTCTTGAATCTTGATCTCGATCCTTGATTCACCATCCCCAAAAAGCATCTTGCTCTTCCTCATTCAGTTGTTCCTTGTTTTTATCTGAAATTTGTAAGGGGTGAGTGTTTTGGGAAACACTCAGCAAGTGGGGGGTCGATCGATTTCCAATTATACATATAGAACTTATTCTATAAAATCTTTCTTTAACACACTTTCAAATCTTATTACTTTTACTTATCATAACAGAAACAAATCGAATATGAGACAGAAGATACCAGATGATTCAGAATAATTCAGAAGCAAATCAGATCATTTCAGAACAATTCAAAGACATACACAACACTGTTACTCATCTCATTTCCATGGTCAAATTGTCCCCAATATGTTAGTCCTCTAAGGGGTGAGGCCAGAACACGGTTTTATACCCACCGATGGGGGCCAGACAGAACATAGTTTTATACCCACCAATGGGGGCCAGAAAGAACATGGTTTTATACCCATAAATGGGGGCTAGACAGAATTACAATTCTCGTCCCATTTCTAATTCGAATCGTAACAGTGCAACACAGAATTCCGAGTTTACCAGACAGAACGTATTAGAATTTTTAGATATCAGAGTTACAAACGGATTCAGCGGAATCAAAGAATTTTGAAACGTAGAAGAAAACACATAATCGATTGAAATTTTAAAATACTGACATCATGCTTTTTCGAAAATGAAGACACACATACGTGCATGTCATGACTTATATATTCAAGATTTAAAAGTACAAACGAATATATATCAAAAACCCACTTATAGTATTTTGAAGGTAGATTCGAAATTTGTAGATTTTGACACGAAACTTCCTTCCGAAAATTTGGCTGCACTTCGACGTAATCTTAACAAATAATGTCTTCAATTCGGCAGCACCTCAACGCAGAACTCTAGCACTTGACTGCACGAAACTTTATTCCTTCTTCCTTGCTAGCCTTCGCCGAAATTTTGGAGGGATTTGTGTAGGGGAGTGGCCGAAACTTTAGAGGCTTTTTGTTGTGCATTTTGTAGCATGGGATGGGGTATATATAGGTGTCAAAAGGGCTTTCTACCTTCCTCATGGCTGCCCACCTTGTCCTCCAAGTCACATTTATGGTAGTCAAAGCCATCTCAAGCACCAAGAGTCATTTCCTGCATCATAAATGTGTCCTGGTCTCTCAGCTCCTCCCTTAGCTCTTTCATGGATTAACTCAAAAGTCATCTCTTGGATATTATGTTTGCCCTAACCTTTAGCTCTTCCCTTAGCTTCTTCCTTGATTATCTCAAAGGTTGCTTCTTGCATAATAAGTTCGTCCAATTCCTTGGCTCATCTTTTAGCTCTCTTTTGGGTCTTGTTAGGACAAGCTTGGTTGAGCTGCTTTGAGCTGAAGGATCGAGTCCTTGAGCTGGGGTTAAACTCTTCCCGTGACAACCCTTTGATGAATGCGATTACTTGCAGCTTGGCTTACCGTTGAGTTAGTCTCCGAGCTTTGAAGCTACTTCCTCGAGTTAAGTTAGCTGAAATTTATGTTCATATTTAAGTTCTATAGTAAGAATGAAAGTTTTTGAGCTTAGATTAAGCTAAATTTCAAGTTTGTATTTCTTACATGGTTCGCTTCGGATCAAAATTTCCTGGTTCTCACATCCCTTCCTCCTTATTGAAAGTTTCGTCCTCGAAACTTGGATCAGCTTGGGCTTTTGAATAAATGAGAATATTGTGAGCGCTTTTTCTCTTCGAGTTCCCAAGTGGCCTCCCTTTCAGTATGATTTGACCACTGTACTCTGAAATATGGGATTGTCCGGTGCCTCAACACTTGGTCTTTTGTGTCCACTATTTGGATAGGGACCTCTTCATATTTGAGTTCTTCATTGAGGTGTCCTTCAATCATCAGTGGTGAAACTTTGAGTACATGACTAGTGTCTGGGACATATTTTCTCAGTTGTGAGATATGGAAAACGTTGTGAATCCTGGACATATCAGGCGGCAAAGCCAGACGGTACGCTAAGGTTCCCACTTTTTCCAATATCTCGAACGGTCCCACATATCTCGGGTTTAACTTCTCGGATTTACTAAATCGAACCACTCCTTTCATTGGTGAGACCTTGACATAAGCCTTTTCACCGATCTCTAATTCCAACGGTCTCCTTTTCAAATCTGCCCAGCTCTTTTGTTTATCTTGGGCTGCCTTGGGTCTTTCCTTGATTATGTTTACTTTGTCAACGGTTAATTGAACAAGCTTTGGTCCAATAACAGCCTTTTCCCACTTCATCCCAGTATAGAGGCGACCTACACTTTCGGCCATACAGAGCCTCATATGGAGCCATCTCGATGCTACTGTGATAGCTGTTGTTATAGGCGAATTCTATCAGGGGTAGCTGTTCACTCCAGTTTCCGGGAAAATCCAGAGCACATGCCCTCAGCATGTCCTCGAGGGTTTGGACTCCTTCCTTCAAATTAGGTCCACCACCAACAAGCTAAATCCACTCTAATTTTGCATCCGAAAAATTAGAGCATTTTTCATTTGAGAAGAGAGTGTTTCCTCAACAATTGAAGAAAGAAAAATGAAGGAGGATGAGGAGCAAAATTTCGGCCACCATGAGGAGAGAAGGGAGGTGGAAAAGTTTTCTTGGTGTATGAAAAAGTGAAAAGTGCATGAGCATGTCATGCATTGTTTAATGAAAAATTTGCCCCAACCCTTCACCTCCCTTGCATGCTTTCTACTTGGGCTTGTAACAATTACAAGGCCCATGGACTTTTATTTAAATGTATCAAACACATTTGAGACCATTTTAACTTTACTTGATTTTACTCAAGCCCATTAGTTTAATAATTATTTCTAATTGGGCTCTACAAGGCCCAATGTTGTTGAAATAATTCAACACTTGAATTAATTTAATTATTTGGACTCTACTAGGTCAACTAGGGTTTAATTAATTCAACACTTGAATTAATTTAATTAAGTTCATAATAATGTTCATGAAAGTCACAATTTTCAAATACATTATTTGTTTGGCCAACTTTTAATTTAGGAATACTTACTCAAATTAAAAATTACATTCTTCTTATAGAAGTCATACTTCTATTTTTATTTACGCTTATAAACTCCTTTATAAGCAGTTCAACACATTGAACTATTTTTACTTCTCAACGTGATCTAGAAAGTTAGCACTTGTATGACCCTCAATAGTTCATTGATACAACTAGCCGTGGGTTCACATCTCAATGTGATTCGGGACTAAACATGTCCTTATATGAGCATACCCCAATTGCTCCATTCTTACTTATCAACTCCTTGATAATAAGAACGTTAGAACTCAAGTCTGATAATACCCAACCAATCATGTTAAACGCCTAGCAGCATCGCTTACATCATTCCCTATGTATCAAATGATAGTGCCTGCAAGAACCATTCAATTATGGTTAGCGTACAGTACAGTCCCTTCATCTCATATATCCCGACCGATTCGACAACCATTGGTGTATCGAGAGTTGTCAATGAATCGATACTATGTGTCATGTCGTAGTTGCATCGATGATGTTATCTATGAAACCCCTTTCATAATTACCACCATACTCTGATACTAGATTTCATACTACATACACATAGGATATTCATACCCGAAGGTAAGCGGTGAATCCCTGAATACAATGCATCAACTCCTATATGTTTCGACAAGGCACCCAACCTTGCCACCTGATGACCCCATGAGAGTCGGTAAACAAGTCAAAGTACAATCCTAGCACATAGAGTCTCAATGTTGTCCCGGGTCATAAGGACTAATGGTGTACAACCATAAACTAGGACGTTTTCACTCGATAAGTGAACAACTTGGAAAGTCTTTTATGGAGGGTTGTTTAGTTCACTCTACAAGGAGCACCTATCTGCATGTTCGGACATCACAATGTCCCCTACCAATGAAACATGATACTCACATCGCAGATACTAGTCTCGAACTCGAGCGACCTATATCCTTCTTAGCGGCGGCTGAATCGACTAGGAACTATTTAGAATACAGTATTCCAAATATGAGTTTCATCATACTCATCATACGAGCATCTCATATTCTTTCTACTATTTGTATATTCAAGGACTTTATCTATGCAACTAGCATGAATATACAGATAAAGAAATGACAAAACAATAATTTCAAATATTATTAAAATAAAGTTTGTTTATACATAGAGTTTCATCGTGAACACTCGGCCAACACTTGGCTCGACGGGCACCTACTCTAACAATGACATCAACTTTTGCTTTATCAACTTCAATTCCATGAGATGACACAACATGTTCTAAAACAATCACAGAATTAATCATGTAATGATATTTTTCCTAATTTAAAATAAGACATTTTTCCTCTCATTTTTTAAAACTTTTTCCAAATTTTCATGACAATTATCAAATGTATTCCCAAAAACAGTTAAATCATCCATGAAAATCTCCAAAAAATTTTCAACCATGTCATTAAAAATGCTTAGCATGCATCTTTGAAATATTGCTGGGGTGGAAAATGATCTCTGAATGCAAAATTTCCAAAAGAACACGTGATGTAGTTTATCTTGATCTTCGAGTGCAATGAGAATTTGATAATAGTCTGAATGTCCATCAAGAAAGCTGTAGTAGGGATGACCTGCTACTCTTTTTAAAATTTGATCCAAAAATGGTAATGGAAAATGATCTTCTCTAGTGGCATCATTTAATTTTCTATAATCAATACACATCCGCCAACTTGATGGGACTCGACTTGTTAACAATTCACCTTTTTTATTTTTTATCACTATGATGCCATATTTTTTTGGAACTACTTGTGTTGGGCTTACCCACTTACTATCAGAAATAGGGTAGATAATCCCAACATCAAGTAGTTTGACAACTTCAGTTTTTACAACATCTTTCATGTATGGATTTAATCTCCTTTGTGGTTGTTGAGTTGTTTTAGAATTTTCTTCTAAGTGAATTTTGTGACTGCAAATTAATGGATTAATTCTCTTGAGATCTTTTAGTGTCCAACCAATTGCATTTTTATGTCTTTTAAGCATATCAACTAATTTACCTTCTTGATCACTTGCTAGTTTGAAAGAAATTACCACCGGATATGTTTCATCTTCTCCAAGAAATGCATACTTCAATTCTTCTGGCAAGGGTTTTAACTCCAATATGGGTGGTTCTTCTTTGTTCTCATAATTTGCCTCAAATTCTTTCTCTGATCCTGGTAACGAGTGATACCTGATAAAATCATCAAGATCAATTTCAATATTTTCTTTAACACTATCAATTGAACAAATATCTAATTGGTCACGAGTACTCCCTTCTGGAATGTTTTCTTCCACAAGAGTTTCAATAAGATTTTCATCTTCACTTTCATCTCCTTTGTCATGTGGTTGCTTACAAAGATTAAAAACATTAAGCTCCAAGGTCATGTTACCAAATGACAACTTCATTATTCCATTCTTGCAATTTATAAGAGCATTAGAAGTTGCTAATTATGGACGACCCAAAATTACAGGAATTGCATTACAAGCTTCAATATGTTGTGTATCTAAAACTATGAAATCGACAGGATATACAAAGTTATCAACTTTGACCAACACCTCTTCTACCATACCTCTTTGAACTTTAACAGATCTATCGGCAAGTAAAAGTGTTACCGAAGTAGGTTTTAACTCGCCTAGATTGAGTTCTTGATAAACTGAATATGGAAGTAAATTCACACTAGCTCCAAAATCAAGCAAGGCTTTTTTAATATTTCGTTCTCCAATAATACATGAAATAGTAGGACAACCAGGGTCTTTGTATTTCAAAGTATTATTATTTTGATTAATTGCACTTACTTGTTCGGCTAAAAATGCTTTCTTTTTCACATTCAATTCTATTTTAAAGTGCACAAGTCTTTCAAAAATTTGGCATATGACGGTACCTGCTTTATTGCATCTAATAAATGAATATTTACATTTACTTGTTTAAAAATATCATATATATCAGAATTCATATTTGCTTTGTTTGTATTTTTCAATGCATGAGGGAATGGTGGTGACACTGTCTGTTGATCCTCCTCTTTGCAAGTTATGGGTTCCACTTCCTTACCCATTGGAGTTGATTTACCATCATCTTCACAAGGTTCAAGAATGGATTTTTCCACAACCTTACCACTGCGAAGGGTAATAAAAGATGTTACCTGATCCATCGATTGAGTTCCAGAAGTTCCAGTTTGTGATTGATGATCCTTGGGATTAGGCTGTGGTTGTGAAGAAATTTACCTTTTTCATGAAAATTAAGTGAAGATGTAAATTTAGAAAGAGTATCTTTCAAATCTGTCATGGTTTGAGCAGTTTGAGTATTGATAGACTCTTGCTTTGCAATAAAAGAATTCAATATATCTTCCAAGTTCCTTTTAGGTGGAGGAACATAAGGTGCAGAATTTTGAATATTTTGTTGATTTTGAAAATGTGGTTGTGAAAATTGTGCAGCATTTTCATTCCTCCAACTAAAATTTGGATGATTTCGCCAACCTGGATTGTAATTTTGAGAAAATGGTTCAAAATTTAGCCTTTTGAAATTGTTCAAAACATTGGCTTGTTCGTGGAGACATTCTTTAAAAGAGGGTAAAGTGGGACAATCTTTTGTAGAATGATCACTTGTATCACAGATGTGACACGCAATTTCTTGAACAGATTTTAATTGACCATTCTTTTTCAATTCAAGTGCCTCAACTTTTCTCGCTAAAGAGGTAAATCTAGCTTGGAGATCATGTTCATCTTTGAGGGTGTACATACCTCCACCAGTTGTGGGAGATTGAATCTTGTTTGATGGTTCGATTGTACCTACAGTGTCCCAATTTTTAGCATTTTCAGCTAATGAATCGAGATATTCAATTACTTCGCTTGGATCTTTATCTTCAAATGTTCCATTACACATAAATTCAACAATTTGCTTATCTTTAGGTGTTAAGCCTTCACAAAATTGAGAAACAACTCTCCAAATTTCAAAACCATGATGTTGACAAAGATTAAGCAATTCTTAATTATATCTATCCCAATACTGATAAAAAGTTTCTCCTTGTTTTTGAGTAAAAGTGATGATTTGACTTTTGAAAGAATTTGTTCTATGAGATGGAAAAAACTTTTTCAAAAATTGTTGTTGCAATTCATCCCAAGTTCGAATGGATCCCGATCTAAGATTTTGTAGCCAAGTTTTAGCTTTATCTTTTCAAGAAAAAGAAAAAAGCTTAAGTCGAATGGTGTTCATGCTACAATTTAGATCATTATATGTTTTGCACACTTCTTCAAACTCTCTTAAATGCATGTATGGATTTTCAGAATCAAAGCCATGAAAGTTAGGTAAAATTTGGATAATACCAGGCTTAAAATTGAAATGAGATGCATCAGGTGGAAAAACTAGACATGAAGGTGCAATAGTATGTGTAGGATTCATGTGATCTCTAAGTGTTCTTCGTCTATCATCATCATGTTTAGATTGAATTTCATCTTCATTTTCTTGGATGGGTTCTTCCGCCGTGTTTTGTGAAAATAAAGGGTTATTTCGAATGAGTCGACCACTAAGTGTACGTGACCAAATGCTCTTGCAAATGTAAAAGAAAAACACACAAAAGAAATTAAAATTCAATGAAAGAAAAACAAACTATAAAAAAAATTAAATAGACTTGAAATTAAATTATACTTCACCGGCAACGGCGCCAAAAACTTGCTTTAAATGGTTTGTAAAACCAAACAAACATTTAAATGATACCAAGAAATTAATATTATAGTATATTCATATATAATAAATCAAGGCATCCACTTTAAATGGTTGGTAATACCAAACTAACATTTAAATGGAACTAAGAAATTAATATTATGATATATTCATATAAAATAAATCAAGGCATAACATTTAAAAGGTTCCAAAAATTTAGTGTAACATATAGCAACAATAAATCAAAACTACCATTTATAAGTAGGGTATAAAAAATGCTTAAAGAAATAAATATAACATAAAAAATAAATAATGATTAAATATTATAAAACATAGATTATTACCTTTTAATAACCTTATTATCATACCAAGAGCTTCACCTTTTCATCTCAACCTTGGGAAGTTAGCTACTCATTATTCAAAGTATAAAACTTTGAATATGAAATCAACATGCTAATTATATTTAAATGAAAAAATAAAAGAAAAACAAAGAGAGAAAGATTATGAACTCAAATATTTGTTTATAGAATAAGGGATATCCCAATTCATTACAATGCACCCCTATTCATAGCCAAATTTGGGGAAACAACCACAAATAAAATATTATTTTTTTACACATAAGTCTTCATTGGTGTTCTAAGAAATTATATCTTAATACAAATCACTTTTGAAAATCTTCCCATCCGAATTTTCTTTTCCACATAAAACAAAACATGTAGATAATTGAGTTGTTTGAATTGTTTTTTTTTTTTTTTACCATTTGACCAAGTAATTTGAGATATATGATCAAAATAGTAGAGCATGGTATAATTGTCACTCATTTGGTAACTTTATTAGTTTCTTAATTTGATCCCAATTGTGAGAAGATTTTTATCTCATGCTTGTCACCAACATTGTAGATATTATCATCAACTTTCTACAGGTCCAAGAATCATCTTAATCTCATTTGCAACGCCACAGTTATTCTTGTTTTATCGAACCTGTAAAAATAGTAAAAAGTTATAATTAAACAACAAATTATTTTTTATACAATTTATTATAAAACATATAATATTTAAACATTTAATAAAACAAAAACTATAAATTTATATTATAAAACATTTAATTAATGTACAATTTTTATGTTTATCACATTTAAAATCGCCTTATTCTGGAAATAATAAGCATGAATGCTAGCATTGAATTGAGGTGCATGGAACTTGATGACTTAGAATTGCATGTTTCAAATTCTAGAATTTAAGAAATTGAATTATTGAAAACACTAGTTATTTGGATCAAATTATAAAAGGTTGAAATTTTTAGTGGCTTAATTGAAATTTATGAAAAATAAATAACGAAAACCTAGTGCAAATTGAAAACTTATGGGACTAGATAGAAATTTTCAAAAAATTTGAGGGGTCTTTTGGTAATTTGCGAAATTTAAGGGGTTGAAATGAAAATATGGGAAATTAGAGGGGCCTAGATGATATGAAACTTCTAAATTTTACGACCTTAATCGAGAATACTACAAATATTACCAGGATGAATATCTCAAGCGCGAGTAGCTACTTACACTTTACTAGATTCTGGAGCTATACATTCTTTCGTATCTGAATCCATCGCGAAACAATTAGGAGTCTTACCAGTGGATGTGGAGTCGGGATTCAGAGTTACAGTGCCTTCTAGCGAACATATGGTCTCTAGTAGCATGGTTAAGGATGTGGAACTTAAATTACAAAAGAATATTATACGAGCGGAACTTATAGTATTACCAATGTCCGAGTTCGACATTATTTTGGGGATGGATTGGCTCACACTGAATGGGACTACTATTGATTTTCGATGGAGGTCAGTATCTATTAGGCCATCGAATGGGAAAGCATTTATCTTTGAGGCGACGCAAAACAATCAAATGCCGCATATTATTTCATGCATGCGTGCGAAGAAGCTTATTCAAAAGGGTTGCCAAGGTTTTCTCGCTTGTATTGTATCTTCACCCAACACTCACAGTCGATCTATTGAGGACGTGGAGGTAGTCAAGGACTTTCCGGGTGTGTTCCTCGAAGATGTTTCTGGTATCTTACCCGAGAGAGAGGTGGAATTTGCTATTGAATTGACGCCTTGTACCATGCCGATCTCTAAAGCACCATATCGCCTAGCACTTGCTGAAATGAAAGAATTAAAAGATCCAATTCAAGAGCTACTATAAAAGGGATTTATTCGCCCTAGTTTCTCTCCATGGGGTGCGCCAGTACTATTTGTGAAGAAAAAGGATGGGAGCATGAGACTGTGCATCGATTACAGAGACCTGCATAGAGTGATAGTGAAGAATAAGTATCCATTGCCCCGAATCAAAGATTTGTTTGATCAATTGCAAGGAGCTTCGGTATTTTAAAAGATAGATTTACGATCTGGATGTCATCAGCTGAGAGTAAAAGAGACGGATGTGTACAAGACGGCTTTCCGAACGCGTTATGGGCATTATGAGTTTTTAGTGATGTTTTTTGGATTGACTAATGTTCCGGCGATCTTCATGAATCTCATGAATTGCGAATTTCAGCCGTACCTTGATCAATTTATTATTGTTTTCATCGATGACATATTGATCTATTCCAAGAGTCGAGAGGAGCATGAGCAGCACTTGAAGACGACCTTGCAAGTATTACGAGATCGGAAATTATATGCCAAGTTCAGAAAGTGCGAGTTTTGGCTAGAGAGGGTGGCATTCTTAGGCCACATCGTGTCAAAGGAGGGAGTAGAAGTCGACCCATCTAAGATCGAGTCAGTCAAGCAGTGGCTAGTGCCTAAAAGTGTGATGGAGATCAGTAGTTTCTTGGGTTTAGCTGGCCACCATCGTAAGTTCATCAAGGGTTTTTGTCTGTTGCACTACCCTTGACATCTTTGACAAAGAAGAATGTGAAATTTATATGGGGACCGGAATGTCAAAATAGCTTTGATCTGTTGAAGCAAGCACTCACTTCAGCGCTAGTTTTAGCAATGCCGACAGAGCAAGGGGAATATGTGGTATTTACTGATGCTTCGAAGATAGGATTGGGCTCAGTTCTTATGCAGCATGAGAAAGTCATAGAGTATTCATCTAGACAACTGAAAGTACATGAAAAAAGTTATCTGATGGATGATCTTGAGCTTGCAGCAGTCGTATTTGCGTTGAAAATTTGGAGGCACTACTTGTATGGTGAGAAATGAAAGATCTTTACCGATCATAAGAGTCTTAAATATTTCTTCACCCAAGAGGACTTGAATATGAGACAAAGACGGCGGCTAGAGCTTGTTAAGGACTACGACTGGCTACCATCCCGACATAGCTAATATAGTTGCGGATGCCTTGAGTAGGAAATGGACAGTCTTGGCCCATCTATCAACACAGAAGCCTCTACAAGCGGAAACTTAGCGCTTCGATATTGAAGTTTATGCTAGGGAAGAGGCCCTTAATCTCGCTACATTGACAGTGTATTCCACTTTACGAGATAGAATTCGAGCCGGACAGTTTAATGATGAGTAACTGCAAAAATGGAAACAGCGAGATGAATCAAAGAGCAGCACATTATATTCAGCCGAGGATGGCGTTGTTAAGCATCGAGGTCGACTATGGGTTCCTAGTGGTGATTCACTAAGAGTTGACATTATGACGGAAGCTCACAGTACCCCTTATTCCGTTCATCCCCGAAGTGCCAAGATGTACAAGGACCTGCAACTTTTCTATTGGTGGCCGAGGATGAAACGAGATATTTTATGCTTTGTAACTAAATGCTTGACATGTAAGATCCAAAAATACGATAACGTAATCCAACTATATGCAAATATCAGAAAAATGGAAACTGACTAATTAAATAGTTTTGATGGCATGAATTAAATATGATATTCATGATTTCTTGTTTAAAAATAGGGTTTATTGTTAGAATGCATAAAACTGAGTTTTAAATGTTACACGAAACACGATCGAAGAACAAAGACCGGGGAGCATATAAGGGAAAAATATTTTATTAAATAATTTTTTTTAATTGTTTAATGTGTGGTGTATTTTAAATGAAACTTTCGAAAATGCGGCGTTTTGAGGTGTTTTTATACGCCGAGTCGTATTTTTAAGGTATTCGATTTTCGATGAAAATATTAACTTTCAAGAACTCAGCTAATATTCTCAAGAACCTCTCTAAAAAAAATATTTTAAATATTCACTAAGGGGCTTAATGAGTCTATTAAACCATGTTAGTAGGCCTAAGCTTGCACACATGATTTAATTAAGAAATAAAAGGCCCAAACCCTACCCCAAAACCCCAAAAACACATGCACACATCACTCAACAATACAAGTACTTCTCCTAGCAAAAATAACACGGAACACACATCACTTTGAGAAGGAAAATCATGTGGCTTTGAAGAGAAAAAATCAGCAAGGTCCTTCGTTCGTCGACGTTCGTCGCATTTCAGCATGTTTTTCGTGCGTAACATACGCAAAGGCACGCCTTAATTCTTCTCTTTCTCATCTATCACACCATATTACATGATTGATGCATGTTTGCATGCATAAATACATACACTAGCTTGTATTTTTGTTTTTATGGTTTATTATGCATAAAAATAGAGTTTTTTTTTTTTTGTAAAACTCTTCCTAATGGTGCACAAAGGGGCTTCCATGATAGGGTACCTTGGAGGGAATTTTTTCCAACATGTTAAGGGTCCATAGATGCCAAGACAAGGGCTGCACACGTATGGGAGAAGGCATGAACAAAAATATTATGTATTAGAGTCCTAGGGTCGGCTAAGTCGCGGGTTGCTTCCTAGGTGCATGTGGCTGCTAGATGCTCTCAAGGGCACACCCAATGGTATTAATAGGGCTGAACCAGGGTCATTGATTGGCTGCACGACAGTGGAACGAGGGTAGACAGGTGTCACGCCTAGGAGAGTTGTGCAAGGAGTCCTAGGGCGCGGGCGAAAGGCCTGACCTTGTTTGGGCTAGTAGGTTCAGTCCAGCAGCATGTCATGGGTTCGTTCTATGTCCTAGGATGGATGGGTAGAGGATGGACATGGTGGTCAAGGGCTGGAGGTGAAGCTAGCCTAGGTTCGAATCATATTAGGACTAGGACTCTTGTGCAGAAAAATTCAATAGCTTCCTAGGCATGTTCAAGGGACTTAATGGGCTGGAATTTGTTGTATATGGGTTAGTTAGGTGTTATTAAGCTTTGGTTCAAGTTTGGTAAATGTTCGTTAAGTTTCGAGTCCATACGAGTCAAAACCTGTGTGTATGTCTAAGTTTAAAAACAAATCGAGGAATTTATTGAAAAGATAAATTTTAAACCTAAGGAATAATTAAGGAAATGTTTTAAGGTAATTGGTTAAGTTTGAAATGATTTGGGACGTCGTTTCGAGGTCTAAGGATAAATGTAGAAAGTTTGGGTTTCAGGGACAAAATGATCATTTTACACTTGAAAAATATAAAACGTCCTGGCAGTGCCATGAATGCTGTAAAATATGTTAATATGTTTATTTTAAATGTTTATGAAATTTTATGATGAAACTTTAATGCTAAAAGATATGTTGCATGCTTGATTTAAAAGAAAAATGATGTATATGTGCATGAATTTTTATAAGTGATGGAAATATGAAAAGTTGAAGCAAGTGAATTGATTATGACTAGTACGATGATACGATGATATGTAAAGTCAAGGCTCGGTTGATGGGTGAAAGTGTCGCTGATATCCCCGCCGCCCGATACCGTGGTAATACGTAGATGGATCCATCGACCTTCAGCTAATACGAAAGTCACAATTGATGATCTGAATTCAGT
Source organism: Primulina huaijiensis (assembly GCF_012295235.1). Taxonomy (NCBI): domain Eukaryota; kingdom Viridiplantae; phylum Streptophyta; class Magnoliopsida; order Lamiales; family Gesneriaceae; genus Primulina; species Primulina huaijiensis. The sequence goes on along the minus strand of NC_133316.1, from coordinate 11,895,217 downwards.
AAAAAAGGAAACGTATACGTATATGAGGAAAGGAAATATGATATGATATGTTGGAAGAAAAAACGTTAAAGTTAATGTTCATGAAAAGCTATTTTATTAAAAGTATTTTCACAGTTGCTTGTGCATGTATATGTATTACTTGTTTTCATGATTAAGATTTGCCGAGTCAATCGACTCACTAGGTGTGATTGATGCAGGTGAGCATGAGATTGATGTTAATGGAGGTCTTGATAGTTGATCTTGCTGGACTGAAGGTGCACACGACCCGAGGACCGTCGCTAGTTTTTCGCAAATAAAAAAAGTTTATGATTTATGATTACTTAAAGATTTTTATGACTTATGATAATTTTGAGAGGTTTTTGAGAGGATGTTAGAGTTAAGTTTATTTTTGAAATCATATTAGTTTAGGTTGGTTGACGTTTTATGACTTTATGATTTGAATTATTTTCTTTTGGATTTTTAAATGATAGTAGGTTGGTTTATTTTTAAATGGTGCAAAATATTCATATTTTAAAAGTTTAGTGTTTCGGCCGAATGAATTAAGAATGGAAAAAAAATTCTGTACTTTTTAAGAAAAACTAGCAGTGGACGTTTCAGTTGGTATCAGAGCAATGTTCCTGCAAATGGTTGTGCCAACGTTAGTTCCGGAAAGCTCAATTGTCAAGCCTCAAGTCTGTAAGTTTAATTGCTTTACATGATTTTTATGATGATACCTGCACGTTTACATGGTTTATATGTTTACGTTACATGTTTAAAATATTTTTGAGGTTAAATGATATACATGCTTAAAGTTGCTCAATAGGGGATTAGTATATGCTGCACGATTGGAAACTAAGATTTAAATGCGTGTTGGTTACGTTAGAATTTGGAAAAAGTTCAGATATAATGCCTCCTAGACGAGCACCTAGTACCCATAGGAAAGTTGAGACTAATGGGTATGCTGCTACACGTCCTCTAGAGGGAGTGACACGTTTCTTTGAGCAGCAAGCTCAGCATGCTCCGAGGCCACAACACGACATATATGATCAGTTCCGGAGACTGAGTCCGAAGAAATTAGGTTGCATGCTCTACTATAATTGGATTTAAGGAATAAATTATATCCAAATAAAAATTTTAAGGCTTAAAATTGGGAGAAATTGAGATTTGGGGTGTTCTTGGCATAATTCGAAAGTTTGGGGACAAAATTTGAAAATTTTAAAAATTCAGGGACTAAATTGCAAATTTTAAAATTCTAGGGGTTGTTTTGCAAATCTTAGGTAATTAAGGGTTGTTTTGACAATTTCTGAAATCCTAGGGGCTAAAACAATAAATTCCGAAAGTTTAGGGCCTAATTTGATATAATTCAAAATTTGTGGGGCTAAAATGCAATTTTCGAAACTTTTGGAAACTAGAATGGCAAATTTCGAAATTTTTAGGGATGAAAATGCTATTTTCGAAATTTTAAGAAGGTTACAATGTATTTTTTTCGAGAAATACAAAGGTCCTAGCATTTAATTTTCAAAAATATTTGGGAAAATAATGATAGATTCCTTAAGCTTCAACACGAATAGATTTAACGGCGTATTCATCGCAGGAAGGATATTCATTCTAGGTGTAACTATCTACGCATTGCTGGATTCGAGAGCTACACACTCATTCATATCCGCGATACTCGTCAAGCAACAAAATATTATACCCGAGGATATGGGATTGGGCTTCAAAGTTTCTATTCCTTCTGGTAATCAAATGATCATTTTGAGCATTATGAAGAATCTGGAGCTTTGTTTTGCGAAAAGATGTGGTTCGAGCAGATCTTATTTTACTCCCAATGCCTGAATTTGACATCCTACTTGGCATAGATTGGCTATCTATTAATGGAGCTTTGATAGATTTTCAACAGAGGCCAGTGTCTATTCGACCGCCCAACGAGAAATCTTTTGTCTTTGAGGCAGCGAGGAACAAGCAAATGCTGCACAATATCTCCTGCATCAGTGCGAGGAAACTTATTAAGCGAGGCTGCCAAGCTTTTCTAGCATGTGTTACTTCAGCACGTGTTCCTGTCAGTCAGAAGCTAAAGGATGTTGTGGTCATCAGAGACTTTCCTAATGTCTTTCCTAAGGACTTTTTTGGCATTCCACCGGACCAAGAAGTGGAATTTGCTATTGAGATGATGTCGGACACTGTGCCAATTTCTAAGACATCCTATCGTCTAGCACCCGTCGAGATGAAAGAGCTAAATGATCAAATTCAAGAGATGCTGGACAAGGGTTTTATTCGCCCTAGCTGTTCTCCGTGGGGCGGACCGGTATTATTCGTGAAGAAAAAGGATGGTAGTATGCGACTCTGCATTGATTATCGAGAGCTGGATAGAGTCACCATCAAGAATAAGTATCATTTGCCTAGAATTGAAGACTTATCTGATCAATTGCAAGGTGCATCGATTTTCTCGAAGATAGATCTTCGTTTGGGATACCACCAGTTGAAAGTGAAAGAATCCGATGTTCATAAGACGGCTTTTAGGACTCGATATGGGCACTACGAGTTTATGGTCATGTCATTTGGGTTAACCAATGCGCCATCGATCTTCTTGGATCTCATGAATTTCATATTTCAGTCGTATCTTGATCAATTCATCATCGTCTTCATTGATGACATTTTGATTTACTCAAAGAACCGAGAGGAGCATAGTCAGCACTTGAGAACGACTCTACAATTGTTGCAAGATAGAAAGTTATAAGCTAAGTTCAGCAAGTGTGAGTTTTGGCTAGAGAGAGTGGCGTTCTCAGGCCACATTATTTCTAGAGACGGAGTGGAAGTTGATACAAGCAAAGTATAGGCAGTTAGAGAGTGGCCAATACCAAAGAGTGTAACCGAGATCCGTAGTTTCTTAGGTCTAGCTGGCTACTATAGGAAGTTCATTCAAGGATTGTCATCCATTGCGGTACCCTTGACCATTTGACGAAGAAGAATGCAAAATTTATTTTTGGATCCGAATGCCAAGAGGGTTTCGAGAAGCTGAAGCAAGCCTTGACTGCAACGCCAGTTCTGTCGATGCCATCGGGGAAAAGAGAGTATGTTCTTTATACGGACGCTTAGTTTTGATGCAAAATGATAGAATTATAGCTTATGCTTCTAGAGAGTTAAAGGTTCATGAGAAGAATTACCTGACTCATGACCTCGAGCTTGCAGCAGTAGTTTTTGCACTTAAGATTTGGAGACATTACTTATATGGGGAGAATTGGAAGATTTTCACCGACCATAAAAGTTTGAAGTACTTCTTCACTCAAAGAGAGTTGAATACGAGGCAATGAAGAAGGTTAGAGTGGGTAAAGGACTACGATTGCGATATTAGCTACCATTCGAGAAAATCTAATATAGTAGCGGACGCATTGAGTCGAAAGACGGTAGTCATTACTTGATTATCACTTCAAATACCACCGCAGTCCGATAATCAGCAGTTTGAGCTTGCAGTATATGCTAGGAGTGAGGCCCGTAATCTGGCTACTATGACAGTCCAGTCGACTTTGAGGGATAGAATCCGCGAGGGACAGTCTACTGACGAGCAATTGCAAAAGAGGAGATTGAGAGATCAAGCCAAGGGTTGGAAGCTGTATTCTGTGGAGGATGACTTAGTTCAATAACGAGATCGACTATGGGTTCCTAATGGCGATTCACTGCGAGAGGTCATTATGAAAGAAGCTCACAAAATACCGTACTACATTCATCTTGGAAGTACGAAGATGTACAAGGATCTACAATTGTCGTATTGGTGACCGAGCATGAAACGAGACATCTTACGTTTTGTATATGAGTGTTTGACATGCCAGCCAGTTAAGGCTGAGCATCAGAGGCCAGCTGGAAATCTTAAGCCACTTCCTATTCCCGAGTGGAAATGGAAAATATTACCATGGATTTCGTTGTGGGATTGCCGAGGACTATCAAGGGGTTTAATGCCATTTGGGTGATAGTTGATCGTCATACAAAATCAGCGCATTTTATACCTATCAAGACGACATTCATCATGATACAGTATACAGAGCTGTATATTCGACAGATAGTCTGACTGCATGGGATTCCATTGTCTATCGTTTCTGACAGAGATCCGAGGTTCATGTCATCTTTCTGGAATAGTCTATATGAAGTGATGGGGACGAAGTTTTTATTCCGTACAACATTCCATCCACAAACCGATGGTCAGTCTGAAAGGGTGATTCAAATCTTGGAGGATCTACTCCGAGCTTGTGTGATTAATTTCCAAGGGAGTTGGGAAACGAAGTTATCTCTAGTAGAGTTTACTTATAACAATAGCTATCAATAATCTATAGGAATGGCTCCTTACGAGGCACTATATGGAAGGAAGTGTAGATCACCCATAAATTGGGACGAGGTTTGTTAAAGAGGAGAATTTGGTCCGGACTTGATCAAGAAAACAGCAGAGCTAGTAGTCAAAATCCGAGATAGGATGAAGACTGCACAGAACCGACAAAAGAGCTACGCCGACAAGCGATGAAGAGAGCTAGAATTTGCAGTGGGTGGCCACGTATTTGTGAAAATAGCACCTAAAGGCAAACTTAGTCTAAGGTTCATAGGACCATTTGAGGTTTTAGAGAGAATTGGAACACTAGCCTATAAAGTGGCGTTGCCACCAATGCTAGCTGAAGTACACAATGTGTTCCATATCTCGATGATACGAAATTACATGTTGAACATCACATGTACTAAATCATGAAACACTGCAGTTGACTCTGAACATGTCATACGAGAAAAGACCTATAAAATTTCTGGATAGGCAAGAAAGAAGACTCCGAAACAAAGTTATTCAAATGGTCAAAGTCAAGTGGCTAAACCTCTCGGGGGAATAAACTACTTGGAAAATCGAGAGGGACTTGAGGAGTCGCTACCCGAAGCTATTCGATAAGTCCTAATTTCGAGTACGAAATTTTATTTAAGGGAGGGAGGAATCGTAAGGTCCAAAAATACGATAATGTAATTCATTTGCATGCAAATCAAAGAAAAACATAAAATGACTAATTAAATGGTTTTGATGGCATAAATTAAATATGATATGCATGATTACTTGTTTAAACATAGGTTTATTGTTAGAATGCATAAAACTATGTTTTAAAGGTTATACGAGACACGATCGAGGAACGGAGACTGAGGACCATATAAGGGAAAAATATTTTATTAAATAATTAATTTTAATTGTTTAATGTGTGGTGTATTTTAAATGAAACTTTCAAAAATGAGGTGTTTTGAAGTGTTTTTATACGCCGAGTTGTGTTTTTAAACGGTATACGATTTTCGATGAAAATATGAACTTTTCGAGAACTCGGCTAATATTCTCACGAACTTTCCTAAACAAAATATTTCAAATATTCACTAATGGGATCAATGGGCCTATTATACCATGTTAATGGGCCTAAGCTTGCACACATGATTTAATTAACAAATAAAAGCCCCAAACCCTACCCCAAAACCCTACAAACACACGCATACAGCACTCAACAATACACACGCACACAGCACTCAACAATACAAGGACTTCTCCTAGCAGCAATAACAAGACACACACATCACTTTATGAAGGAAAATCACATGGCTTTGAAGAGAATAAATAAGCAAGGTCCTCCGTTCGTCGACGTTCTTTGCATCTTAACTCGTTTTTCGTGCGTAACATACGCAAAGGCACGTCTTAATTCTTCTCTTTCTCATATATCACACCATATTACATGATTTGTGTATGTTTGCATGGAAAGATAGATACACTACCTTGTATTTTCGTTTTTATGGTTTATTATGCATAAAAGTAGAGTTTTTTTTTTTGTAAAACTCTTCCAAATGGTGCACAAAGGGGCTGCCATGGTAGAGTACCTTGGAGGGACGTTTTGGCAACATGTTAAGGATCCATAGATGCCAAGCCAAGGGCTGCACATGTATGGGAGAAGGCATGAATGAAAATATTATGTTTTAGAGTCCTAGGGTTTGGCTAAGGCGCGGGTTGCTTCCTAGGTGCATGCGGCTACTAGATGCTGTCAAGGGCACGCCCAGTGGTCTTAATTGGGCTTAACCAGGGTCCTTGATGGGGTGCACTATGGCTGGAACGAGGGTAGACAGGAGTCGCGCCTAGGAGAGTTGCACAAGGAGTCCTATGGTGCGGGCGAAGGGGCTGAGCGTGTTTGGGCTGGTATGATCGGTCCAGCAGCATATCATGGGTTTGTACTAAGTCCTAGGATGGATGGGTAGAGGCTGGACATGGTGGTTAAGTGCTGGAGGCGAAGCTAGCCTAGGTTCGAATCATATTGGGACTAGGACTCTTGTGCAGAAAAATTCAGTAGCTTTCTAGGCTTGTTCAAGGGACTTAATGGGCTGGAATGTGGTTGTATATGGGTTAGTTAGGTGTTATTAAGCTTTAACTCAGTAGCTTCCTAGGCGTCTATCGGTATGGCTCCATATGAGGTATTGTAAGGGAGGAAGTGTATGTCTCCAGTGTATTGGGACGAGGTAGGAGAGAGGGCAAAGATAGAGCCGGATATTGTCTGTAAAGCTGCAGAGTTAGTGGTCAAGATCCGAGACTAGATGAAGACCGCTCAGAGCAGGTAGAAGAGTTACGCAGATCAGCGATGCCGAGATCTTGAGTTTGTCGTAGGAGACCATGTGTTCGTGAAGGTCGCACTCATAAAGGGTGTGATGAGATTTGGGAAGAATGGCAAGCTCAGTCCGAGATACATAGGGCCGTCTGAGATATTGGAGAGAGTTGGGACACTTGCATACAGAGCTGCATTACTGTCAAATCTGGAAGGAGTTCATAATGTGTTCCACGTCTCCATGATGCGGCAGTACATGTCGAATCCTTCGCATGTGCTGAACTATGAGCCACTTCAGCTGACACTGAACCTGTCTTTCGAGGAGAGACCCAGTCAGATTTTGGACAGACAGGAGAGGAGGCTATGAAACAAGGTGATCCACATGATCATAGTCTAGTTGCTGAATCACTCTGAGGAGGAGGCTACTTGGGAGACTGAAGCCGAGATGATGAGTCGCTACCCGGAGTCATTCGATTTGTTTCAAATTTCGAAGACAAAATTCAATTTAAGGGGGAGAGAATTGTAAAGTCTAGGAAATTCGATCTACGTAATCTGAATGAATGCAATCTAGGGTTTTATTTAAAAGATGTGTTTAATGATTTTTATGCATTTAATGCATGATTATTGCATGGTTAGAGTTTATTTCATGATTATTTTAAAGTTTCATGCATTAGCATTTTAAGTTGCATTTCGCGCTCAAACGAGGAACGAAGACCAGGGATAATCAGGAAAAATATTTTTATTGAATGATTAATTTTAATTAATTAATTTGAAGTGTTTTAAGGGTGATTTTTGACAATTGACCATGGTGGGGTATTTTTACTCGCCGCAGTATATTTTTACTGGTACACAAATTTTAATGATTCGGAGAACTTTTTGAGGGCTCAAGCAATATTTTCAAAAACCTACCTAAACGAAATATTTTTCGAGGGTGTTATTGGGCTTGATGGGTTTGTTTTAATGCTTAATGGGCTCAAAGCCCTTTTCAATCCATTTAAGTTTTAATTAGGGCCCATTTATGTATATAAATTTTATTTAAACCCTACCTAAGTAATCCTAACCATAATGCACACCTAGCAGTCGCCCACTTCACCATTCAGCAGCCTCTCCCTCATGAATTTCAGCATCAAGTTTCGGCCATTGGGGGTTTCTTCAAGAAAACTTCTCCCCACCTCTCCGTTTCATGTCCCCAAGCGTGTATCTTCATGCTTTTGATTGTTTAAACGCTAAGGCACGCATGTATCTCCTTTTCCTTTTCATTCAGCCCATATTATGTTGTTATATATGTTATTTCATGAAGAAAACGTTGGTTTATCTTCTAGCTTCATTCTTTGCAAGGTTTACATGATAATAATGCATTCTAATGTTTGTTGCTCACGTTTTTTAAGGATTGTTGAAAGGGGCTGCCGAGTTTTGATGCTAAGGGGCTGAACATCGTGGTAAGGTGTTGTCTTGAGGCTAGAGTCAAGTGTTAGTCGGTTTAAGTCGAGGGCCGATCGTTACTTTGTGGAAGGGTTGTCTCGATTTTTGTATAGATAGAGTGTTGGGGCTGAGCCGTCGGTGCAAGGGCCGATCCAAGCCATGGACCAGACCCTGGTGGGTCTGAGACATAGCCTAGGGAGGATCGACCACTGCTGGAACCCGTCATGGAGCCGATCAATCGAAGTAAGGGAGATGGCCGCGTGTTGATCGTTTTGGGTGTGCCTCGGGTGTGCGTGTGTTGTGGCGTACATGGGGCTGTGTCCTTGAGATAATTCGGTCCAAGAGGGTCCTTCATGGGTCTTAGGTGGGCTGGAACGTGTGGTTTAAGGTCTGGTTAGGTAGATTTAAGACATGAGTTGAGTTGGGAAAAATTTGATTAAGTTTCGGGTTGATTCGGGTTAAAATCAGGACCTCGGTCCAAATTTTAAAACGAATCGTTTAAGTTTTGAAACGGGCTTGAGTTTACGTCTAAAAAATACTTATAAATATGTTTTGGGATGTTTTACGGAGCTTGGTAAGCTTCGGTCGTAATTTTGAGGTCCAGGGGTAAAATGATCATTTTGGGTTTCAAGGGGCAAAATGATCATTTTGCACCTGAGTCCAGATTTTTGTCCTGGCAGCGCCCTGAGCACAATTTGGCATGTTTTATTTAAATGTTTTTGCATCACGAACATGATTTGTATGAGATTATGAAAAATATGTTGCTTGCTTGATTTTAAGAAAAAATTACGTATATGCATGATTTTGATAAGTGATGAAAATGATGATGGTTTGAAAGATGAGAATTGGTTGTGACTGACGATATATGTATACAATGATGATGAGGCCTAGGCTCAGTGGATGGGTAATACTGTCGTTGATGTCCAACAGCCGCCGGTTACCACATTTATACGTAGATGGATCCATCGAATAGAGCTGATACGATTAGAGCTGATACGAAAGTCACAACTAACTAAATGAATTCAATTAAAGTACATGTATAAGTATATGATGATACGATGAGCTGTTTTGACACGCATACTTTTACGACATGTTTACGTTTACACTTTTAAGATCATGAAACATATTTTATTACATCACTTTTCGTTGTTGCTTGTTATGTAGGTATTTTCTATTAACGGTATAGATGTGTTGAGTCTTTAGACTCTCTAGGCGTGTATGATGCTGGTGAGCATGTTGATGAGGATGCTGGAGGTGCCGAATTCTGAGTAGGCAGGGCATGATGTGCGCACTTGATCCGAGGACCATGTTTTCCGCACATCACGATTTTATGAGTTTAGAGTGGACATGAATATTTTTATACGCTGGTTTTGAAATGTTGATGATTACTAGGATTTTTACTTGTTTATTTTTACGCACATTTATGTTGGTCGAGTTGGCCATTTTTATCAGTAGTATTTTATTTGTTATTTAATTACGATCATTTTTAAAAGGGTATTTTTCAGCAGTGTCGCATGCATGCATAATTTTAAGAATTTCGAAAATGAGCTTGTAAAAAAAAATTTTGAAGTATTTTAACAGTATATGTTTAAGTTGGCATCAGAACAAGGGTCCTCTATAGGGTTGTGCCACCGCCAGCTTCTACCGCTCAGTCTTCAAACCTCAAGCCTGTAAGCTTTCATGTTTTAAATGTTTTTACTGCTATCACATGCATGATTACATTATTTATGATTTTCAGTACATGTTTAGCTGCTTTTAAGATTTCAGGATTAAATGTTTTGAAAACTAGATTAAATTGCATGATGGCTTACGTTTAGAATTTGGACTGTAGTCAGATATCATGCCTCCCAGACACGCCCTCAGTACAGATCCTCAAGATGATATTCCTGGAGGCGGCAGAGGCCCTCCACCACCACCACCGCCATTGGAAGCAGCTACCCGCGTACTGGAGGGTATGGCTAGACTTTTGGAACAGGCTCCCCGACCTTAGACTGATATATATGAGCATTTTAGACGGCTCAACCCTAAGGAGTTCGGGGGCACCATTGATCCATTCTTGGCAAGGGGTTGGATTCGATCCTTAGAGCTACATTTTCATTACCTAGATATGAGGGATAGCGACCGGTTTAGGTGCGCCGCATATATGTTGAGAGATGATTCATCCCTCTGGTGGGAGGGAGAAGCGCACAGGCTGAACCTGGCTATCCTCACGTGGGATCAGTTCAAGAAGGCGTTTTATGGTAAGTATTTCCTAGCTTATGTCCGGGGTCGCTTGATGAAGGAGTTCATGAGTCTCCGTCGAGGGAACTAGACTGTGGCATTTTATGGATGTTCTGAGACCCACGTTGCGCCGGGATGTGATGCTTATGAAACCGGCGAGCTATGATGAGGCCACCGCCTGCGCTTTTCAGGTGGAGCAGGCCCTGAGGGACATAGACTTTGAGATGTAGAGGAAGAGGCACCGGGCCCAATCCAGCTCCCAGCCACAAAAGAGGCAGTTTACAGGGCCACTGAGGCAGCAAGGGCAGCAAAAGCCTAAGGGATAGATTAGGAAGCCTAGTCAGCAGAGGCCACCAGAGGTACCAGGGGCTCCGAAGCCGGCAGAGGGACAACCATGCCAACATTGCAAGTGTTTCCGCCACGGCAAATGTTTATAGAGGACCTACAAATGCTTCATTTGCGGGCACGAGGGTCACAAGGCGGCAGACTGCCCTAGGAACAAGGGCCCCACTACTGGCTGAGCATATGTGATGCACGCCGAGGAGGCTGAGGCGAAGCCAGATTCTACGTTGATTACCGGTAACCCTTGTGTTTAAGATTTAATTTATCGCTTGATTGCATTGGTTGTAAGCTTGTTATGAGAATTAATTTATGGGATTGTTAACATAGAGTAAAATTAGGATGCATGCTCTATCTAGTTGGATTTAGGATCAAATGGCATGAATTGAGAATTTTAAGGACCTAAGCGTATTAACCGATAATTTGGGGACCTATTTGAAAAACTCAAAATTTTAAGAGATGATTTTCAAAATTTCTGAATTTTTGGGATTTAATTCGTAGTTTTAAAAAATTTTACAGTTTTTTGGGCTGAAATCGATAATTTTGTGGGGCCAAGTTTTAAATTTCAAAAATTTTAGGGCCAAAAGTGTAAAGTTCAAAAACTTTAAGGGTCAAATTGCAATTACAAAAAATTTCGAGGATTAAATTCAAAAATTTTTATGAATACTTGGGTTAAAAGTAATCTTCTCGAGGAATTTGGGATAATTTCTGGTAGAAAATTTCTTAAGTTTCAACGCGAACAAGTTTGATGGTATGTTTTGTCGTAGTGAGGATATATATTTCAGGTGTAGCCACGCATGCATTGCTAGATTCCGGAGATACACATTCTTTTATACCCGAGACGTTCGTCCAGCGATTAGGAATCATATCGATGGCGATGGATTCAAGATTCAGAGTATCGATTCCATCCGGGGATCAGATGTTCACTTCTCAGATAGTGAGGGGATTGTAGCTTCGGTTATAGAGGAATGCGGTACAGGAAGATTTGATTGTGCTACCGTTGCCGGAGTTCGAAATCATTTTAGGCTTGGACTGTCTTTCTTCTAACAAAGCGGTCATTGATTTTTGACAGAGATCAATATCAGTCCGACCGCCCAATGGTAAGCCGTTGATCTGTGAGGCAGCCAGACACCAGAAGATGCCGCACATCATTTCATGCATGTGTGCGAGGAAGCTTATGAAGAGAGGTTGCCAGGTGTTTTTGGCTAGTATTGTGTCAGTGTTAGAGCCATCCAGCCAGAGGCTAGAGGACGTTGATGTGGCCAAAGATTTCTCCAGTGTTTTTCTTGACGATGTTTCAAGCATTCCACGAGACAGAGAGGTGGATTTTTCTATTGAGATTATGCTAGGTACCGTGCTTATTTCTAAGGCGCCCTATCAACTAGCACCTGCAGAGATGAAAGAACCGAAGGATCAAATTCAGGAAATGCTTTCTCCCTAGCTTTTTTCCTTGGGTGCACCGGTAATTTTTGTGATGAAGAAAGATAGCAGCATGCGGCTTTGCATTGACTACAGGGAGCTGAACCATGTCATTGTCAAGAACAAGTATCCACTGCCCATGATCGAGGATTTATTTGATCAGCTTAAGGGAGCATCTGTATTCTCGAAGATAGATCTCCGATCCGGATACCATCAGCTGAAGGTGAGAGAGACTGACGTGCTTAAGAAAGCCTTCCAGACGCGTTATGGGCACTATGATTTTATGGTGATGCCCTTCGATTTGACGAACGCGCCAGCTATCTTCATGCATCTTATGAATCATGTGTTTCAGCCATATTTGTATCGGTTTGTCATAGTTTTTATTGATGACATACTGATTCATTCATGGAGCAGCGAGGAGCACATTCAGCACCTGAGGATCGGTACTGCAGACACTACAGGACAGTTGACTGCATGCCAAGTTCAGTAAGTGCGAGTTCTGGTTGGACAGAGTGGCATTCTTGGGCTACATTGTACCTCGGGATGGTATAGAGGTCAAACCCAGTAAAGTCGAGGCAGTCAGAGATTGGTCAGTGCCTAAGAGCATGACAGAGATCCGTAACTTCTTGAGATTGGCTGGTTATTACAGGAAGTTTATTCAGGGCTTTTCTTCTATTGCAGAGTCTATGACTGCCCTGACGAAGAAGAATGCCAAGTTTATCAGGGGATCTGAGTGCCAGGAGAGCTTTGACAGGTTGACACAGGCATTGACCACTGCACCAGTGCTAGCTTTTCCATCAGGACGAGGAGAGTTTGATGCAGCACGACATAGTTATAGCCTATATATGCGTCCCGACAGCTGAAAGTCCACGAGAAGAATTATCCGGCTCATGACCTCGAGCTAGCAGCATTGGTTTTCGCCTTGAAGATCTGGAGGAATTACCTGTATGGAGAGAAGTGCAAGATTTTCATTGACCACAAGAACCTGAAGTATTTCTTCACACAGAAAGAGCTGAACATGAGACAGCAGATGTGGCTAGAGTTAGTAAAGGATTATGACTCTGACATTAGCTACCATCCAGGTAAGGCTAATGTCATTGCAGATGCACTGAGCAAGAAACACGCAGTGATTGTTCATTTGTCGGTACAGAGACCGCTGCATGTGGAGATTCAGAGGTTCGAGCTTGTAGTTTATGTCAGGGGCGATGCCCCAAATCTTGCTACCCTGACAGTGCAGCCGACTTTGAGAGACAGAATCCGGGTAGAGCATACTTCTGACGGGCAGTTGCAAAAATGGAGACAGAGGGACGAGGCTAAAGGCCGGAGACTATATACAGTTGTGGATGACATAGTCAGATATAGAAACCGGCTGTGGGTCCCTTACAGTGATTCCCTTAGTGCAGATATCTATAGCGAGGTCAACAACACCCCGTACTCCATCCATTCAGGGAGTACGAAGATGTATAAGGATATTCAGTCCCTATATTGGTTTCTGGGCATGAAGCGGGATATTCTGTGTTTCGTCTCTGAGTGTTTGACATTTCATCAGGTCAAGACAGAGCATCAGAGACCTGCTGGGAAGCTGAAACAACCCCCTATTCCCGAGTGAAAATGGGAGAACATCACCATGGATTTTGTGACATGGCATCTAAAGCACAGACAGGCTATGAGACCGACCTGGAAACAACGGTTTCTAAGAGCAAGCTAATTGATCTTTACGGTGCTTCCTCTACCAAGATAATTACGTTTTTACAAAATGACTCAGTATGCAGAGCTGTACATTAGAGAGATAGTCAGACTGCATGGGATTCAAGTGTCCATCGTGTCACACAGGGATCCAAGATAAACGTCTGCGTTCTGGAAGATTCTACATCAGGCATTGGGTACTAAGCTTCTATTCAGTACTGCCTTCCATTCTCAGACTGACGGATAGCCAGAGAAAATTATTCATATTTTGGAGGACCTACTTAGAGCTTGCATGATCGACTTCCAAGGCAATTGGGAGCCGAAGTTGCCTCTTGTGGAGTTCACGTATAACAACAGTTATCAGGCGTCTATCCGTTTGGCTCCATACGAGGAATTGTACGGGAGGAAGTGTAGGTCTCCAGTGTATTGGGACGAGGTAGGAGAGAGGGCAGAGATAGGGCCGGATATTGTCAGTCAGACTGTAGAGTTAGTGGTCAAGATTCTAGACAACATGAAGACCGCTCAGAGCCGGCAGAAGAGTTACGCAGATCAGCAGCTCCGAGATCTTGAGTTTTCCGTAGGAGACCATGTGTTCTTTAAGGTCGCACCGATGAAGGGTGTGATGAGATTTGGTAAGAAGGGCAAGCTCAGTCCGAGATACATAGGGCCGTTTGAGATACTGGAGAGAGTTGGGACACTTTCATATAGAGTTGCATTACCGCCGAATCTAGCGGGAGTTCATTATGTGTTCTACGTCTCAATGCTGCGGAAGTACATGCCGAATCCTTCTCATGTGCTGAACTATGAGCCACTTCAGCTGACACTGAACCTGTCTTTCAAGGAGAGACCTAGTCAGATTTTAGACATGAGAGGAGGCTCTGGAACAACGTAATCCAAATGGTTAAAGTCAAGTGGCTGAATCACTTACAACAAGTTATGTTTCATTTATTTACTGTACACGATCAATTTCAATATCTACAACATGATCTAAAATACACAACTTGTTCAGAAGGAAATCATACAAACTAGTGTTTATCAACCACATGTCAAGTGTTGCACCACTAGATCTATATCTAAGTCCGAATCACCACTCTAATCTCGATCTTCATCCTATTCTCGACCCTGATCCTGTCCCACCTGTTGTCATGCACACATACAAACACAACAACAGCCAGATAACTCCGGTGAGAAATATATTCCCAGTACAAACAACGTATACATGAAATCATATAAGCATATACAAAAGAATAATCAATTATGAAATAGCATGTATCATAATCTGATAAACATAAATCGATACAAGACTGGAAATCAAACTCTTTAACTCTTAATCTTTGACTCGACTCTTATCTAGTTTAGGGATCCCGGTTGAATAAGAACGTAACAAGTCTCCCACCTACTCTCCCCTTTTAGATGGTGGTACGTTCTTATTCCTTAACTTCGGTACACTATATCGAGTATCTACTATAAGAGTCGATCTACTCCTAAGTGGATCGATATAAACCAAACGTCCAGTGACTTGGCACCTCTGCCAAAGACTCTTTTACGATATCTATCTTTTATTTTATGCTTTTCTATAACTCAATAGAACAAGCAAGTACATAATCTCAAGAATGTTAAACACATCAAAGAAATAACAAGTAAGTATGTGGTTTTGGGAAACTCAAGTCATATCTTACTCGAGTTATCTATCCCGATTTAACATTAATTTATACCTTTCTTTTATCGGGGTTTGGCTTTGGCTCGTTCTTCTACCGATTCTGAAGTTGAATTCTCGACTTCAAGTTTGCAATACCAATCTGGAATGACATGTTTCGAGAAGTACAATATTACTCACAATTCAAAGCAAGACATGGTATGATCAATCTCAATCCAATTCCGTTTCAACAGCATAACGGCACAATTTCGGTATGCCCTGCAATTCAAACAACAAGAGGCTATTCTCAACAACTCATAGTCATCAACAAATACAATCTAAAATTCTCAAAATCTGCATAGTCTCAATCAAAAATAAGCTAGAAAATCATGACAATCGCATACGATCTCCGTTCTTCGATCCGGTTTCGATTATATAATTACCATAATCTCAAGAACACATAATATCAATCATATCATGATTCCTCCAACATTAAACTTTCGAACTATGCAAGAACATAAAAAACTTACATCCTTTTGTAGCCTTTGACGAGAGGAACACGAAACTAAACTCGGATTGAAAATAAAATGGACGGATTTTGCACAATCAACTTTCTAAGATAAGCAAAGTTTGAAGATTTTCATGGAGGTTCCTCGGTTCTTTTTGTTGCTCAAAGCTGAAATGAAGGAAGGTTTACATGTATTTATGCATGGCTATACATGTGGCTCATTTCTTTATTCAGCACGTCTCGCGCATATGCGCGTCCAATGCTCTTGCATATGCGCGAGACTTTCTGTCTCATGCTTGGCCATTCAGCTGCTCGCGCGTATGCGCGCCCCGTCTTCGCGCATATGCGTGAGAAGTTCTGTCTCGGCATGTAGCATTGCATCTGATCGCGCATATGTGCGCCCTGTCTCCGCACATATGCGCGAGAAGTTCTGTCCCGCGGCTGCTGCTCGTGCATATGCGCGCCTCTCCTCCGCGCATATGCGCGACAAGTTCTGTCCTTCACATGCTTTTCCACTCAATCTCACTAATTGCACTTTAGCCCCTTACATATTCATTATTTGCAATTATGTCAATTAATTAATGTCTGATTACAGTGATATAATCTCAGGCCTTACACTTCTCCCCCTCTAAGATATGATTTCGTCCTCGAAATCTCATGCGATCACATTATATAAGATAAGAAGATATAGCAGAAGCAAATAAGAAACTCACATTAGTGAAATAACTCTGGAAATTTCTGTCTCATATCTGATACAGTCTCCCAGGTAGCTTTTTCAATGCCATGACGACTCCACTGAACTTTCACAAGCGGAATAGTCTTCGTTCTGAGCTGCTTTTCTTTACAATCAAGAGTCTGTAGTGGCTTTTCAAAATAGCTCAAAGTTTCATCGAGTTCGGCCTCATCAGGCTGAAGAACATGAGAAGCATCAGGAAGATATTTCCGTAGCATAGACACATGAAAGACATCATGTATTCCAGATAGAGACGGAGGAAGGGCGAGTCGATAGGCACGATCACCTATCTTCTCAAGAATTTCATACGGACCGATATAACGTGGAGATAACTTCCCTTTCTTGCCAAATCTGACAACGCCTCTGAAAGGAGAAATCTTCAGAAATACTATATCTCCTGCCTCAAATTCTAAAGGTCAACGTCGAATATTCGCATATTTGGCTTGCCTATCCTGAGATGTCTTCATTCTCTGCTGAATCAGCTTTACTTTCTCAGTCATATCTCGAATCATGTCAGGCCCAAGTTCAGATACGTCTGAGATGTCATCCCAGTAAAGAGGAGATCTGCACTTCTTTCCGTACAACGCTTCAAACGGAGCCATCTCTATACTCGTCTGATAGCTGTTATTGTACGAGAATTCACAAAGTGGTAAGGAATCTTGCCAACTAGTGCGCAAATCTAGCACTACGGCTCTAAGCATATCCTCCAATGTCTTGATAGTTCTTTCTGATTGTCCGTCTGTCTGAGGATGATATGCAGTACTCAGGTGTAATCTTGTACCTAGAGCTTGTTGCAAATTGTGCCAAAAGTGTGAATTAAATCGAGGATCACGATCTGATACAATGGACTTTGGCACTCCATGCAATCTGACCACTTCTCTGACATAAATCTCTACCATCTGATCGTGTCTATACGTCATTTTGTATGGAATAAAACACGTTGATTTGGTCAATCTGTCAATAACGACCCAAATCACATCACAACCTCGGGATGATCGTGGTAGCTTCGTCACAAAATCTATGGAAATGTTATCCCATTTCCATTCTAGAATAGATAAACTATGCAGTGGACCTCATGGTTTCTTTCTTTCGGCTTTCACCTGTTCTCAATTCAAACATTTGGACACAAAATTTGCAATATTTTATTTCATCTGTTTCCACAAAAACTGTTTCTTCAGATCATTGTACATCTTTCTGCCACCAGGATGAATACTAAAACGACTACCGTGTGCTTCTGTCAAAATCTGCTGTTTCAATTCTGAAACATCTGGCAAACAAGACGATTATTCACATATAACACATTGTCATGAACCTGATATTCGGATTGATGCCCTGATCTGGCCATCACAATCAAAGTCTAAATGTTCTGATCGACTTTCTGTGCTTCTTTAATTTGTACAATCAGCTCTGGTTGGACTTGCATTGTACAAAGTCTCAGCGGTTTACAACCTGTCTCAAATACTAATCCAGAAAGATAGCAATCTTCAATCAAATTCGAAACACCAATCATCGATAAGGATAAAGAACATACCTTTCGACTCAGTGCAGCAGCTGCTGCATTTGATTTCCCTGGCTAGTATTTGATTTCACAATCAAAATCTTTCATCAAATCAAGTCATCTTCGTTGTCTCATATTCAGTTCTGACTGTGAAAATAAATATTTCAGACTCTTTTGATCAGAATAAATTTCAAACTTCTCACCATATAGATAGCGTCGCCAGATCTTCAAAGCAAATACGATGGAAGTCAATTCAAGATCATGAATCGGGTAGCAAGTCTCATGTGGTTTCAGTTGTCTCGAGGCATAAGCAACAACATGTCCTCGCTGCATCATAACACAACCTAGTCCCCTGTGAGAAGCATCACAATAGACAACAAAATCACCAGTACCTAACGAGATAGTCAACACAGGAGCACTGGTTAATCTCTTCTTCAATTCTAGGAAACTGGATTCACATGCTTCTGACCAAACAAAAGGGGCGTTCTTCTGGGTTAACTGAGTAATCGGCTTAGCAATACTAGAGAAATCTTTGATGATTCGACGATAATAGCCTGCTAAACCCATAAAACTGCGTATCTCTGGTACTGATGTCGATCTAGGCCAATTGATCACAGCCTCAAGTTTACTAGGATCAATAGAAATACCATCTTTCGATATAATGTGTCCCAGAAATACAACTTGTTTCAGCCAAAACTCACATTTCAATAGCTTTGCATACAGTTTCTCAGCTCTCAGAGTTTTCAGTACAATTCTCAAATGCTCAGCATGATCAGTCATACTCTTCGAATAAATCAGAATATCATCAATAAAAATAATCACAAAATCATCAAAATACTGCTGAAATATACGGTTCATCAAACCCATAAATACAGCTGGCGCATTCGTTAAACCAAACGGCATGACTATAAACTCATAATGGCCATACCTGGTTCTGAAAGCTGTTTTCGATATATCAGAATCTCTAACTCTCAACTGATGATATCCAGATCTCAGATCGATCTTGGAATAAATAGAAGAACCATGTAACTGATCAAATAGGTCATCAATACGAGGTAAAGGATATTTATTCTTTATCGTAGCCTTGTTCAATTGTCGATAATCAATGCAGAGTCTCATTGAACCATCTTTCTTTCTGACAAACAGTACTGGAGCACCCCAAGGAGAAACACTCGGTCTGATGTAACCCTTGGCTAGTAAATCTTCTAGCTGATCTTTCAATTCTTTCAATTCAACTGGTGCCATTCTGTATGAAGTTTTGGAAATAGGTACTGTACCTGATATCAGTTCAATGCTGAAATTTATTTCTCGGACTCGAGGCAAACCCGAAATCTCATCTAGAAAGACATCAGCAAACTAACATACCACTGGATAATCTACCAATGAAGGGCTGGACTTCAGTACATCTACTGAATACACAAGGAATCCCTCTGCTCCTTTCTGTAATAATAGAGTCATAGACAAAACAGATACTAAAAGAATTCGAGATCTGGAACCCTTACCGTAAAATTTCCAATCATCAGCCATCTCAGGTCTGAATCTTACAATTTTCTGGAAACAATCTACGGTAGCTCTGTACTTGGTCAACATATCAATACCAATAATACAGTCAAAATCAGATAAACCGAGTACAATACAATCTAACTCTATCTCATTACCGTCATACTGTAGCATACAATGTCTAACAGAATTCACTGATATAAGACCTCTCCCCAAGGGTGAAGAGACAGATATCACAGCAGATAAAGACTCAACAGGCAAAGCATGCATCAATGCAAATCTCTCAGAGATAAAAGTATGGGATGCACCCGTATCTATCAACACATAAGCAGGATAACCACAAAGAGAACAGTTACCTGCAACCACATCATCAGGTGCTTCCTAGGCCTGTTCTACAGTCAAGGCAAACACTCTGGCCTGCTCTCTCGGAGGTTGGCTAACAGTCTGGCTTCCTCCTGGCCGCGGATGTTACTGGATAGGTGATGGCTGGAAAGAGTGAACAGCAGATGATCGTCTCTCAGCCTGAGAAACTGATCCAGATCATTCTGCTCCTTGGGATCGTTGAGAACCTCGCTGTGGACAGACTTTGACAAAGTGTCCTGGCTGTCGACAGATGTTGCAAATACCAAACACTCCTCGGCATTGTTCTGTTGGATGTCTTCTTCCACATGTTCTACAATAGACCCATGTATAATTTTGGTTCTGGCCAGTCTGTCGTGGATCACTGGAGCTAGAGGAACTACTTCCAGATCTCTTAAACTGTTTCCCCCGGGCTTTCAGATTATCCTTATTCCCACTGCTGCTACCACCACTATCAAATCTGGGAGGGGGTTGCTGGAGCTGTGCTGAAGGTTGTTGCTGTCTCTGTGTCTGAGCAACATACGAAGTTCCTCGCTGTTTGATCAAGCCTGCTTCAGCTTCCTTTGCTCTGTTCAAGTCATCAGCAAAATTATTTGGTCGCCCCGTATTTACCAGTGTAAAAATATCTGGGTTCAGTCCATTGATGAACTGATCAGTGACGGCTTCATCATTATCAGCAACATGCGGAGCAAAACATAGCAAGGTAGAGAATTTGGCCACATATTCTTCAATATTCAGATTACCCTGTTTCAGGTTGGCAAACTCTGCACCCTTGTCCTTTATGTACGATACTGGGAAGAATCATTGATAGAATTCAGTTTTAAAAATCTTCGAAGTAATAACTGTACCTCGATGCCCCAAGGCTCTCTTGGTTGTGAGCCACCAATTCTTCGCAACCTCGTGTAACTAGTGCCCAATTAGTTTGACTCTACGCTCATCTGTATAGTCAAGTGAATCAACAACATCTCAATATCATCAAGCCGACTTTAGCAATCAATAGAGTTCTCAGTTCCTTTCAAAGTCGGCGGTTTGAATGACTGAAATCTCTTTAACAGTGTTTCCATATGTGTCGCTGTAACATCCATCGGATTATTGGAGGTACTACCATGTTCTGGGACTCTTCGAGGAGGCATATCTGATTATCAAAATGATTATTAATCAAATCTAACAAATCTGTCTCAGTCCTCCTCTGATCATCATACCTCTGATCAAGAATCGGTTCTGATTCATTCTCAAATATACATGTTTCCAATCAAATCAGATAATCAGGTAAACATGTACTTTCTAAAGCAATAAAACATGCTTTCATGCTAGCAGATAACATATGCAAATAAACATTACAATAAATCTCATGCTCCACATAAGCAAGAAAGAAAACTCGATGTACCTTGCCCACCCGCTTCTACTTCAGTCTGAGGGACCTATAGCTCTGATACCACCTGTTGTGGGGACCCGGACGCTAACTCATTTCTTAATCATTCTTGGGATTAAATGGATCAATAAATAAACTAGGTCGAAAATTTTACAAGTGTATAAAATCATACAACAAGTTATGCTTCATTTATTTACTGTACACGATCAAGTTTAATATCTACAACATGATCTAAAATACACAACTTGTTCAAAAAGAAATCATACAAACTAGTGTTTATCAACTACATGTCAAGTGTTGCACCACTAGATCTATATCTAAGTCCGAATCACCACTCTAATCTCGATCTTCATCCTCTTCTCGACCCTGATCCTGTCCCACCTGTTGTCATGCACACATACAAACACAACAACAGTCAGATAACTCCGGTGAGAAATATAATCCCAGTATAAACAACGTATACATGCAATCATATAAGCATATACAAAAGCATAATCAATTATCAAATAGCATGTATCATAATCTGATAAACATAAATCGATACAAGACTGGAAATCAAACTCTTTAACTCTTAATCTTTGACTCGACTCTTATCTAGTCTAGGGATCCCGGTTGAATAAGAACGTAACAAGCCTCCCACCTACTCTCCCCTTCTAGATGGTGGTACGTTCTTATTCCTGAACTTTGATAGTGTCAAGGCCCATATTTCGTATTTGTAAATTTGCGGAAGTATTTAAAATTTTTCTTATTAAAAATAAATAACATGCCTCATTCATAAAATAAACTGATAAAAAGTTTAATGTCAAAATAGCAGCGGAAGTAAATGTTGTTTTCAAGCCACAACTTAAAATTAGTTCAACAAGATAAAATGAGTTTTGAGCTTAAAATGATAAATGAAGTAAGCATGAGGTCCTCGGGTTCTTACTACTGCCGACCCAAGCTAGCTCACTGGTCCCCGCCCTTAGTCCCAACCTCATCAGTACCTACAACAATCAAGTCTAGTGATTCTAAAGACTCAGCATGCATATATCGTTGATAACAAATAAATATATCATAAAATCGCATGCAGCGTAAAAATATCATATCGTAAAGCGTAACGTGAAAAATCGTGTCATGAGTAATTATAAATACGTGCATAACTGAAAATTGTACGTAAAATGTTTGCTCGATAGAGCCTTATCATAAAATAGCATATCACAATTTTCTGTAGAGATAATGTTTTACGCAAGTGGCCCATAACGTAACATGAATCGTTTGATCAGACTAAACCACAGTATACAGGGCGGTAGAGATCATCACAGCCCTTGGAGTGGATATCCGTACCCATACATAAACATAAACCGGTTGTAGAGGCCTAAAAATCCTTACTTGAAAATTTGCGGAAAATTTAAAATTTTTCTTTTAAAATAAATGGAGTGCCTCATTCATACCAAAAACTGATAAAATATTTAACGTTCAAAACAGCAGCGGAAGAAATTATTACTTGCCAAAATAACAAGTTAAAGTATTCAATAACTAATAAAATATTTGAGCATCAAAATGGCAAGTGCTGAAACTGAGGTCCTCGGGTGCCACTACTGCCGACTCGAGCTAGCTCACTGGTCCCCGCCCTCGATCCCGACATCATCAGTACCTACAACAATCAAGTCTAGTGAGTCTAAAGACTCAACATGCATATATCGTAAATAACGAGTAAATATAGTAAAATTGCATGGGAGTAAAATTTCATGTCATGAGGCATATCGTAAAATGTCGTGTCATGATTAATTATAATACGTGCATAGCTGAACTGAAAATCATAGTGAAACTGTTTGCTCCTTGGAGCCCTGTACTGAAATAGCATATAATAATTTTCTGTGAGATTATGGTCTACGCAAGTGGTCCCTGAACTGAACTGAACTGAGCTGACCGATACTGGTGACCGGACCGATACTGGGGATCGGATTTACGTCTGATCAGACTACTGCCACAGTACTGGGTGAAACAACTGAACTGACCGGTAACTGGTGACCGGGCCGATACTGGGGACCGGACTTAAGCATGATAGTAAAGTGACCACAAGCAATATCGCATAAATCTCAAAATTTGTATTTTTGCACGTAATATAATTAAATAACTGAATTAAATATCCTGTACCCATTTT
>NC_133316.1:11805943-11870469 GCF_012295235.1 Primulina huaijiensis | reverse complement strand
ACAAAGAATGGGTCAAAGGTGAATTGGCATATAATTGCTTATTCTACTAATGAGTGGCCGAAAAATCCACTAATAAATGGAGGAGAATTATTTTCTAATTAGTAAATTTATAACCCTTAAAAGCCTCACTAATCCTTTAATTAATTTAGTGAACTAACCCCTTAATTATGGAACTTAATTGAATTTATTTTCTACTCACCTCAAGTAACTTAAATAATTCCTTAAACTCCCTTTTTAACTTAAATGAACTTACTTGCTAGCTAAAATAAATTTTGGGAATGTTTTCTGAATCTTAAATTTTATCTCTAAACTCCAACTCCAGTCCGGCCTCACTGAAATAACTGAAATGATAAAAATCAAACTGCTGCATGAAATAATTAACTTTAAATACTCATGCAATAAATATCATTTTAATTTAAATACTAGAATTATGCATGACTTATACGTAGTCTAAGTTACGGGTTCTACACCGGTCGTAAGTCACCGGATGAAGAAATAATCCCATAAGCGTGAGGTGGCCACAAGACATATCACATATATCTCAAAAATAAATATTTTATATTTTATGCACGTAATATAATTAAAATCTTGTTTTATTTTACCAATTGGGTTGGATCGTTCCCAGGCTCGCTGTGACCTAATTCTAACATGAGAAACATGCAATAATTTTTCTTGAGACTAACTTCGTAATTGAACCCAAAAACGGGGCCAACTAGACCAACAACTTAATTTCTAACCAAGACTCCGTACCAACCCGAACCGACATCAAACCATCATTTAGTCATGGTCAAAATACGCCTAACATGATGAAATAATGCTCCTAAGAATTGTAATACTCGAAATTTGGTGAAGGGAGGCCAAAATCGTGAAACACTCTTTCGAGAGTCACTTTGCCACATTACACCGTAAATTCTCGTACGACCTCTAAACTTAACCAAATAAAAAACGGCCAAAAGCATGACCTTCCTAACTTAATAAGGTACTGTCCAGTCCAAGGCCATAGGCTAAAAGCCAACCAAGAACTCGAAACAAGCCTCTGAACCGAAGCCCAAGCTGCTGTCAACAAAATGCAGCAGCAGCTGCTGTCAACAAAATGCAGCAGCAGCTGCTGTACTTCCTTTGCTTCGTTTACAAGGCTATTGGCCATTGGGGCTTGAACCACCAACCAGAGTCTCTTACCAATATCCTAAGGTGTGTCTTGAACCATGGCTAAGGGCCCTAGGCCAACCACAATCCAAGCAACACCCTAAACAACCCAACATTCCCACCCGAGAACTATACTGCTGCGCGTGGGGTGTATTGCTTACTGTTGCTGTCATTTTCATTCCAGTGGCCATTTGATCAACCATGCATGATCTAGATATCATGAGGTATTGTGTGAACCATGGCTAAGGGCTAGAAGCCAACCAAGATCCACCCAACACCTTAAATTCGAAACTTACACACCCAAAACAGAAAAAGAAGGAAACCTAGGGACCTGTCTTGTTTGTTTGAACTTTCGATGGGATCATGAATCAAGCCATGAAAGGCCACCTTGGTCATGTCCTAGACACGCTAAGGAAGGGTCCTAAACATGGTTACAGGCCCAAAAGCCAACCAAGATTCGAACCTCCTTGAACAATCAAAACCAGAAATTTCGAGACTCAACTTGCAACTATGGTGGAGTTGCTGTCAAGGCTTGAATCCAGCGAGTTGGGGGCTTAAACTAATGGACCAACATGATCCTAACACACCATAGTACGAGACTATATGCAGCCTTGAGCGCCTGGAACCGAGCCATACCCTGAAGCCACAAAAACAAGGCAACCCGTGAAGCATAAGGAAGAGAGCCGAAAATCTGTGCAGAATTTTTGTTCATGTTGCTGTCAAAATTTCGATTTTTATCATGAATCAAGAACATGTAATGGTTTAAAAATAGATATATTACTTGATTGACGAGCAAAGAAACAATATATACATGCATGAAATTTGTTTGAAACGAAAACAAATTAATTACGACGAACGCGGAGTGGCGGAGACGGAGTTCTCTTTTTCTTTCTTATTTTCTTTCTTATTTTTCCTTGAAGAACTCACGATTTTTCTCTGAAGTTTTACTCTGAAATTTCGAGAATGAGGGAAGGAGAATGGCTAGAGAAATGAAGGGAAAGTTTGCAAGATAAAAGGGAGAAATAAATCTTGTTATCCTTTGAGTTTGTGAGATAAGGAATAATAATGATATCAAGGGATTTGAGGGATATTTGAGGGATGAGAGGGACGATTTCTAGCTAACAAAATATGGTAGAAGTATTGCTTAAATCTTTAATTATTGGTGATTAAAATGAAGGGAATTATCTACCAAGAAAAGAATAAGGAAAGAAATAAAATGGTGAGTTTTTATACAAATATCAAATCTTTTAAATGGGGGCCGAAAATTGCTAGATAAATGGGAATGAAATATTGCTAAATTATTGAATTTTATCTTCTTAAAGTTTAAACACTTAATGATGTATTTTAGTGAAATAGTAAATTAATTTGGGATAGGCATTATCTTGCATGCATGGCTAAATCTTTAAAATAAATTATTAACATGTTAAGTTACAATTTCTTAAATAAAATAAGCCTAGATTAACTTTTCTCAATTGGTCACACATTTTAATTGAGGCTTTTAATTAATTATGGGACATAAAAGAATTTATTTACTACTTATCTCTAATTAATTAAATAAATCCTTAAACCTTATTTTACCTTAAAATAAATTATTCTTTGACTTAAATTAAATTTAAAAATATTTTCTTATCAATAAATTTTATCTCAATACTCCAACTCTGTTCCGGCCTCGCTTATTTATCCGAAAAAATAATAACTAAACCAATGCGTAAAATAACTCAACAACTTTTAAGAGAATAAATTTTAATCCTCATACAATAAGGTACTGTCCAGTCCCAGTACATGGGCTAAAGACCAACCAAGAACTCGAAACAAGCCTCTGAACCGAAGCCCAAGCTGCAGTCAACAAAATGCAGCAGCAGCTGCTGTACTAACTTTGCTTCGTTTACGAGGCTATTGGCCATTGGGGCCTGAACCACCAACCAGAGCCTCTTACCAACATCCTAAGGTGTGGCTCGAACCATGGCTAAGGGCCCTAGGCCAACCACAATCCAAGCAACACCTAAAAAACCCAACATTCCCCCTCGAGAACCATGCTGCTGCGCGTGGGGTGTATTGCTTGTTGTTGCTGTCATTTTCATTCCAGTGGCCATTTGATTGACCATGGCATGATCTAGACATCATGAGGTATTGTGTGAACCATGGCTAAGGGCTAGAAGCCAACAAAGATCCACCCAACACCCTAAATTCGAAACTCACACACCCAAAATAGAAAAAGAATGAAACCAAAGGACTTGTCTTGTTTGTTTAAACTTTCGATGGGATCATGAATCAAGCCATGAAAGGCCACCTTGGTCATGTCCTATACATGCTAATGAAGGGTCCTAACCATGGTTATAGGCCCAAAAGCCAACCAAGATTTGAACCTCCTTGAACAATCAAAACCAGAAATTTCGAGACTCAACTTGCAACTATGGTGGAGTTGCTGTAAAGTCTTGAATCCAGCGAGTTGAGGGCTTAAACTAATGGACCAACATGATCCTAACACACCCTAGTACGTGTCTATATGCATCCTTGAGCTCATGGAACCGAGCCATACCCTGAAGCCACAAAAACAAGGCAACCCGTGAAGCACAAGGAAGAGAGCCAAAAATCTATGCAGAATTTTTGTTCATGTTGCTGTCAAAATTTCGGTTTTTATCATGAATCAAGAACATGTAATGGTTTAAAAATAGATATATGACTTGATTGATGAGCAAAGAAACAAGATATACATGCCTGAAATTTGTTTGAAACAAAAACAAATTAATTACGACAAACGCGGCGCGGCGGAGACAGAGTTCTCTTTTTTTTTTTTCTTGTTTTCTCTCTTATTTTTCCTTGAAGAACTCACGATTTTTCTCTGAAGTTTTACTCTGAAACTTTGAGAATGAGAGAAGGAGAATGGCTAGGGAAATGAAGGGAAAGTTTGCAAGATAAAAGGGAGAAATAAAGCTTGCTATCCTTTGAGTTTGTGAGATAAGGTTGATAATGATATCAAGGGATTTGAGGGATATTTGAGGGATGAGAGGGCCGATTTCTAGCTAACAAAATATGGTATAAATATTGCTTAAATCTTAATTATGGTAGAAATATTTCTTACATAAAATAAGCCTAGATTAACTTATCTCAATTGGTCATACATTTTAATTTAGGCTTTTAATTAATTATGGGACATAAAAGAATTTATTTACTACTTATCTCTAATTAATTAAATAAATCCTTAAACCTTCTTTTACCTTAAAATAAATTATTCTTTGACTTAAATTAAATTTAGGAATATTTTCTTATCATTAAATTTTATCTCAATACTCCAACTCCGGTCCGGCCTCGCTTATTTAACCGAAATGATAATAACTAAACTACTGCGTAAAATAACTCAACAACTTTTAAAAGAAAGAATTTAAATCCTCATGCATAAAAATCATTTTAATTTAAATAATAGTAATTATGCATGTCTTATAAGTATTCTGATTTAACGAGTTCTACAGGTACACTATATCGAGTATCTACAATAGGAGTCGACCTACTCCTAAGCGCATCAATATAAACCAAACGTCCAGTGACTTGGCACCTCTGCCAAAGACTCTTTTACGATATCTATCTTCTATTCTATGCTTTTCTATAACTCAATAGAACAAGCAAGTACATTAATCTCAAACATGTTAAACACATCAAACCAATAACAAGTAAGTATGTGGTTTTGGGAAACTCAAGTCATATCTTACTCAAATTATCTATTGGTTTAACATTGATTTATACATTTCTTTTATCGGGGTTTGGCTTTGGCTCGTTCTTCTACCGATTCTGAAGTTGAATTCTCGACTTCAAGTTTGCAATACTGATGAAACTTAAAATTAATAATTTATTATATGTTAAAACCTATATTTTAAAATTTAAGTTTCATTGAAATTATAAAATTATGTTATTTTAGTATTGTGCGTTTATATTTAAATGTCTTACTAAATATGTTTTATTTTTAGGTTTTCTACGTGTTGGTAAAATAATGATATCTCAAGCTAAAAAATTCAAATGGAGGTGATTCAAACATGTTTGAAATCCTTGAAAAATTATCTACAACTTTGCAGAAGACATGATTGCCTAAAAAGTTGGTTAAGATGATCAAATTGTGAAAATATCAAAAGGAGGACAAATTTACTTTCACCATGACCAGCATATAGTAAAAAAATCATAACTATTTCAATATTTAACCAAATGAGGTGAACCAAGTGACCAAATTCATCTACGGACAATTTCCCACATGTTTGCTGTTTTGAGCAGAGTCAAATTCGGTGAGTAAAGTTGTGTAACCAAGCATTGAAAAAAGGGACATGGAATTGAAGTTGAAGGAGACAAAGAGTACTATTACAACTACATGGCATTAATAAAATTTTTGACCCTTTCTCTCATTTGGCCTATAAATAGAGGCTTGTGCTAGCTTGAGAATCATTCTCTTATTGTAAAATATAGTGTGAGTGTGTATAAAAGTTCTAAGTTCCAATATATTTTTCATTTTCCAAATTATGAATGATGTTTTAAGTGTTAAAAAGTAAGTTCATGGAAAGCTAAATCTATTATGCCAAGGTGACGAGGATGAATTCTTGCTGAAGTAAGATTGTTTATATTTTGTATATTCTTTCTTTATTTCCTTTCATTTTGCTAATTTATTTTTATTGTAGGTATAAAAATGAATTATTTGTTGTTATCAATTTATATCAAATGCTCGATATCATTGAAGTGGTTATCTTGATTTGTTGTTTAATTTTGATACAATAAATATTTCATCAATTATTATTGTTATATTATACATATATATAATTATATCATATATTTCATTTAGACGATAGTGTGGCTCTGCAGGTTGTTCTAAATGAAATATTATGATTTAATACTAATATCTAACATTTACTTTATCGCAACTAACTTTTACTTTCCGCATCTAACATTTACTTTATCGCAACTAACTTTTACTTTTCGTATCTAATATTTACTTTATCGCAACTAACTTTTACTTTTCGCATCTAACTTTTACTTTCCCGCAACTAACTTATTAAATCATATATTTCATTTAGGCAATAGCGTGGCTCTGCCGGTTGTTCTAAATGAAATATAATGATTTAATTTAACATTTTTTTATGCAGTTATATATTTATATAGTTATATATATAATCATAGGTACCATATATAAAATATCGGTGAATTCGTTATTTTCTATAGTGGGAATTATATTATATTATGTGTGTGTTTAAATATTTAATTTTCTTGGAACCATTATTTATGCTGGTTTCTTTTGTTTTACTTTTAGTTAAACAATATTGCATAAACCAAGAATAAATCCTCGAGCCTTGACAAAATTTATAATTTGTAAACTTCGTTCTTNTGATGCATCTAATTTCAACTTTAAACCTCAAATTATTCAACTTTTACCAAATTTTCATGGCTTAGATTCTGAAAATCCATATTTACATCTAAGAGAATTTGAGGAAGTTTGTAACACTTATAATGATCAAAATTGTAGCATGGATATAGTTCGATTAAAGCTTTTCCCTTTTTCTTTAAAAGATAAAGCTAAAACATGGCTACAAAATTTGAGATCAAGTTCAATAAGATCATGGGAAGAAATGCAACAACAATTTCTCAAAAAGTTTTTTCCTTCCCATAGAACAAACTCTTTTAAAAGACAAATTACTACTTTTTCTCAAAAACAAGGAGAAACATTTTATCAATATTGGGATAGATATAAAGAATTACTTAATACATGCCCACATCATGGTTTTGAAACATGGAGAATAGTTTCTCGCTTTTATGAAGGTCTAATACCTAAAGATAGGCAAATGATAGAATTCATGTGTAATGGAACTTTTGAAGATAAAAACCCAAATGAAGCTATGGATTATTTGGATTCATTAGCAGAAAATGCTCAAAATTGGGATAATATAGGCACAATAGAACTACCAACAACTAAAATCAATAATTCAACAAATGGGGGTGGTATTTATAATCTTAAAGATGATATAGATATTCAAGCTAAACTTGCATCTTTAGCAAGAAAAATTGAGTCATTAGAAATGAAAAAAAGTGTTCGATTAAAAAGTATTCAAGAAATTGTTTGTCAATATGTGATACACATGATCATGCTACAAAACATTGTCCAATATTACCTTTCTTTAAAGAATATCTACATGAACAAGCAAATTATGTTAACAATTATAAAAAACCAATATTAGATCCTTTTTCAACATCATATAATCCTGGATGGAAAAATCATCCTAATTTTAGTTGGATGAATGATAATAATGCACAACCCTCACAACAATATTTTCAAAATAACCAAAATCATCAAGGTTATATTCCTTATGTTACACCTCCACGAAAAAACGTTGAAGATGTAATTCATGCATTTATCCAAAAGCAAAAATCTATCAATATTCAAAACAGTCAATCTATGAGTGATTTGAAAGAAACTCTTGCAAAATTTGCATCTGCACTTAATATTCATGAAAAAAGAAAATTTTCATCTCAACCTCAACCTAATCCTAAAAATCAAAATCCAGAATTACAAAATGAAAAAAATGATCAAATAAAATCTGTTATTACCCTTAGAAGTGGTAAAATAGTTAATGATCCATATAATAATGAAAACAAGGATAATTTAAAATCAAAGAGTAAGGATGATAATCCTGATACTTTTGAGAATGATGATACCATAAATTCTAAAAATAATATATTGAATGATAAAGCATCTGAAATAGTAAATGAATCAAACAAACCTCCACCATTTCCTCATGCATTAACAAATCATAAAAAACAAAAAAATGATTCTGATATCTATGAAGTTTTTAAACAAGTAAAGATAAATATTCCATTATTAGATGTTATTAAACAAGTACCTTCATATGCAAAATTTTTAAAAGACTTGTGTACTGTGAAGAGAAAATTGCATGTGAAGAAAAAAGCATTATTGGCTGAACAAGTATGTTCTATTCTTCAAAATAATTATAGTTTAAAATATAAAGATCCTGGTTGTCCAACAATTTCATGTATTATTGGAGAAAATAAAATTAAAAAAGCTTTGTTAGATTTGGGAGCAAGCGTGAATTTACTTCCTTATTCAGTTTATGAAAAACTTAATTTAGGAGAATTAAAACCTACTTCTGTTACTCTCTTACTGGCGGATAGGTCAATCNTGGAAGAAAATATACAAGAAGAAAACTTAAATCAACAATCTGAAGTTTTTTCAATAGAAAATTTTGAGTCTGAAAATAATTTTAAAGAAGATGATAATACAAAACTTGAATTAAAAGTTTTACCATTCGAATTGAAATATGTATTTCTTGGTGAAAATAAAACATTTCCTGTTGTAATTTCTTCCACTCTTCTACCAAATCAAGAAGAAGATTTAATTAAATTACTTAAAAAATATAAAAATGCAATTGGATGGACTTTGAAAGATATAAAAGGTATAAATCCTTTAATTTGCACACATAAAATTCATTTGGAAGAAAATGCTAAAACATATCAACAACCACAAAGAAGGTTAAATCCACATATGAAGGAAGTTGTTAAGAATGAAGTATTAAAGCTATTAGACGCTGGAATTATCTATCCAATCTCAGATAGTAAATGGGTAAGTCCAACACAAGTAGTACCTAAAAAGTAAGGCATCACTGTTATAAAAAATGAAAAGGGAGAGTTATTACAAGCTAGGATTCCATCTAGTTGGCGTATGTGTATTGATTATAGAAAATTAAATGATGCAACTAGAAAAGATTATTTTCCACTACCAGTTTTAGATCAAATTCTAGAAAACGTAGCAGGAAATTCTTATTACTGTTTTCTTGATGGGTATTCGGGGTATTATCAAATACCTATATCATTAGATGATCAAGAAAAAAACTACTTTCACTTGTCTTTTCGGAACTTTTGCATTTAAAAGAATGCCATTTGGTTTATGTAATGCTCCGGCAACTTTTCAAATATGCATGTTAAGTATTTTCAGTGATATGATTGAAGAATTAGTAGAAGTTTTTATGGATGATATAACTGTTTTTGGAAACTCGTTTGATAATTGTCTTAAAAACCTAGAAGAAGTATTAAAACGATGTGAAGAAAAAAATCTTGTTTTAAATTGAGAAAAATGTCATTATATGGTTAAATCTGGGATTGTGTTAGGTCATGTGATATCTGAAAAAGGAATTGAAGTTGATAAAGCCAAAGTTGATGTTATTGCTAATTTAACATTGTAATGCCCGAGATTTTAGTACTGTAATCAGACATTGATTAAGTGACAGAATTGAGAATTCAGGAGCTAAAATAAGACGTGAAAGGAGAAGCCGGGAGTCGGTGTATTATAAGCCAAGATGTTGGACAGAACATCTGGCGTCCGAGCGGTAGCAAAAGACCGCCCGAGCGTCAATGCATCACAAGATTTAAATTTGGACAGAAAATCTGGCGCCCGAGCGCTAGTTTTTGACCGCCCGAACGCCAATGTTGAACAAGGGGAATACTTGGACAGAAGGTTCGGCGCCCGAGCGGTAGTTTGTGACCGCCCTNAGCGGTAAATTGCAACCGCCCGAGCGCCGACTGAAATGTGTGAAAATAAGCCACGTTTCTCTAGCATGCAACTTGTGATATATATATATATATTTCATGCCTTCAGCAAGAATCAGAAAAAGAAGAAATCGAGAAAGGATGTGAGAAAAGTCCGTAGAAAATCTTTACGCCTTTTATCTTATATATTTGTGATTTGTGCAAGATCCGGCCGTCAGAATTTCAATCCGACTTCAGTATCGTGTTTCTATCGACAAGAGCTTCAACTAGACGTAAGTTTTATGGAATTTTGATATGGTTTGAAATTATGGTATGGTCAGAATCGGATAGGATTGATATATGATGTTCTTGAGATATTAGACATCGTAGAACCGAGAACAGAATGAAGAACAGATTGGTTATGATTTGTAATTGATATATGTTGTTGTTTGAGTCGACAAGGATATTGATATTGTACAGTTATTCCGTAGATATTGAATTAGATTTAGTATTGATCAGAACAGATCTGAGTGAGTTAAATATTGATATGTTGTGCCTATTTGATATGTCATTTCAGATTGATATTGACAGCTTTGACTTTGAGACTTCGACAGAGCCAGAAACCGACGAAAGAAAGGTATAAATCAATGTTAACCGGGAGATGGACTTAAGTCAGATTGGACTTGAGTTTCCCTAAATCACATATTTGTATGTTATTGGTTTCATACCTTTATATTGTTTGAATGAATATGCTTAGTCTATGGATTTATAGAAAAGCAGAGAATAGCAGATAGCTATTGGGGGAGAGTCGCTGACAGAGGTGCCAGATTATGACAGAGTGATCATTGGCCCATTGCACATTGGCGGATATACCAAGTCTATGGCGGATATGCCAAGACAATGGATATTTGATTTATATCGATGTTGCTTAGGAATGGATCGATTCCTATCGCGGAAATTCGGTATATTGTAATATCCAGGAACCGGGATCCCTAGATTAGAAATGAGTCGAGTATGAGATGACGAGTCAAAGAGTTTTATCTGTATTCACTAATGTGTCATAAATTATGATTTATATTTTGTGATACATGGTTTATGCTTTTGTATATGATTTTATGCATTGCATGTATACATTGTTTATACTGGGATTTTATTCTTACCGGAGTTATCCGGCTGTTGTCGTGTTTGTATGTGTCATGACAACAGGTGGGACAGGATCAGGGTCAAGAAGAGGATGAGAGAAAGGACAAGTTAGCGTGGTGATCCAGATCAGAAGTAGTTAGGTTTCAGCACTTGATATATAGTAGTTGAACCCTAGTGTCGTTTGTTGTATGCTGTACAACACTTGTACTTTTATATTGATGTGTATACTACACTGATTCCATTACGTTACGCATTTAAAAAAAAAATTTAGACCATGTTTATCTTAATTGATTGAATTATTCCTAAAGAATGATGAAGAAATGAATTAACGTCCGGGTCCCCACAACAGGTGGTATCAGAGCAGTAGGTTCCTGAGATTGAACTAGAACAGAGCATTAGGTCTAGAACTGTAGGTTCTGTAGACTGAAATAGAAGCTAGTGAGCGGGGTAGATTTAGTTTTCTTTCCTGCTTTTGTGTGCTAGTATGATTACTGCTTTTATTATTACATGTTTACTTGATTATCTGATTTGATTGGTAAACTGTATTAATTGAGAATAAATCAGAACTGATTCTTGATCAGCAGTAAGATGATCGGAAGGGGGACTGAACTGAAACAGATTTGTTGTATTGGGTTACTAATCCTTTTGATAATCAGATATGCCTCCCCGAAGAGTACCGGAACAGGGCAGTACTTCGGCTAATCCGATGGATGTTACAGCAACTCCGATTGAAACGCTACTAGAGAGATTTCAGTCTTTCAAACCGCCAACCCTAAAAGGAACAGAGACTTTTGTTGACTGTGAGTTTTGGTTAGATGACATAGATATGTTGTTTGATTCGTTGGATTACACAGATGAACGTCGAGTTAAACTGATTGGGCACCAGTTGCATGACGTCGCCAAGAACTGGTGGATCACGACAAAGAGAGCGTTGGAGCATCGAGGTATGAATATCACTTGGAATGTTTATAAGACTGAGTTCTATCAGAGATTTTTCCCAGTGTCGTACAGGAAAGACAAGGGGGCAGAGTTTGCAAATCTGAGACAGGGTCAGCTGAACATTGAAGAGTATGTGGCCAAGTTCTCTACTTTGCTCCGATTTGCTCCTCACGTTGCCGAGAATGATGAAGCTGTTGCTGATCAATTCATCAATGGCCTGAATCCCGAGATTTTTACATTGGTGAACACAGGGCGACCGAATAACTTTGTTGATGCCCTGAACAGAGCAAAATGAGCTGAAGCTAGTCTGATGAGACAGAAAGGAGCTTCGTATGTTCCTACAGCACCGAGACCACAGCAACCACCTCCCAGATTTGAGAGTGGTAGTAGCAGTGGTGGGAAAAAGGATTATCTGAAAGCCAGAGGAAAATAGTTTAATAAGTCTGGCAGCAGTTCTTCTAGCTCCAGTGGTTCACGACAGAGCTAGAGTTATACCGGAGTTTACTGCAGAACCTTCGGAAGGAGACATCCCACTGAGCAATGCCAAGGAGTGATTGGTAGTTGCCGTATCTGTAGACAGCAGGGACACTTTGACAGAGTTTGTCTACAGAGAGGTTCCCAAGGATCCCAGGGAGCAGAATCAGTTGGATCAGTGGCTCAGACTGATAGACAATCATCAGCTGTACATTCTTTTCAGCCACCACCATCCACCCAGTCACAGCAGAGGCCAGGAGGAAGCCAGACAGTTAGCCAGCCTCCTAGACAGCAGGCCAGAGTATTTGCCTTGACTGAGGAGCAGGCTCAGGAAGCACCAGACGATGTGGTTGCAGGTAACTGTTCTTTATGTGGTTATCCTGCTTATGTATTGAAAGATACTGGTGCTTCTCATACATTTATATCTGACAGATTTGCATTGAGTCATGCATTACCTGTTGAGTCCCTATCTGCTGTAGTGTCTGTTTCTTCTCCGTTGGGGAAAGGTTCGATATCCGTGAAATCGATTAAACATTGTACACTGCAGTATGAAGGGCATGAGATTGAGTTAGATTGTATTGCGCTTGGGTTGTCTGATTTTGACGGTATTATCGGTATTGATATGTTGACCAAGTACAGACCTACCGTTGATTGTTTCCACAAGATTGTGAGATTCAGACCTGACATGGCTGACGAGTGGAAATTTTACGGTAAGGGTTCTAGATCTAGAATTCCTTTGATATCTGTTATGTCTATGACTCGATTGTTACAGAAAGGAGCAGAGGGGTTCCTCGTCTATTCAGTTGATTTACTGAAATCGAGTCCATCATTGGCGGACCTGCCATTGGTGTGTGAATTTGCTGATGTCTTCCCAGATGAGATTCCAGGATTGCCGCTGATTCGAGAGATAGATTTCAGCATTGAATTGGTACCAGGTACAGTTCCGATTTCCAAAGCTCCGTACAGAATGACACCTATTGAATTGACAGAGTTGAAGGAGCAGTTAGAAGATTTATTGGCCAAGGGATACATTAGATCGAGTGTTTCTCCTTGGGGTGCTCCAGTGTTGTTTGTGAGGAAGAAGGATGGATCAATGAGACTTTGCATTGACTATCGGCTACTGAACAAGGTTACGGTAAAGAATAAATATCCTTTGCCTCGTATTGATGATTTATTTGATCAGTTGCAGGGTTCTTCTGTTTCTTCCAAGATCGATCTGAGATCTGGATACCATCAGTTGAGAGTCAGAGATTCTGATATCTCGAAGACAGCGTTCAGAACCAGGTATGGACATTATGAGTTTATTGTCATGCCGTTTGGTTTGACGAATGCTCCAGCTGTTTTTATGGGTCTGATGAACCGTGTGTTTCATAAATACCTCGATGATTTCGTGATTATTTTTATCGATGATATTTTGATTTATTCGAAGAATATGAGTGATCATGCTGAGCATCTGAGAATTGTGTTGAAAACATTGAGAACTGAGAAGTTATATGCAAAACTGTCGAAATGTGAATTCTGGTTGAGACAGGTTGTATTTCTGGGTCACATCATATCCGGAGATGGTATATCAGTTGATCCCAGTAAGGTTGAGGCTGTGATCAGTTGGCCGAGACCGACATCAGTGCCAGAGATTCGCAGTTTTATGGGTTTGGCAGGATATTACCGTCGGTTTACTAAAGATTTCTCGAGCCTTGCCAAACCGATTACTCAGTTAACTCAGAAGAATGCTCCGTTTGTGTGGTCAGAAGACTGTGAGTCCAGTTTTCTAGAATTGAAGAAAAGGTTGACCAGTGCACCGATACTGACTATCCCCTCAGGTACTGGTGGATTCGTTGTTTATTGTGATGCTTCTCACAGAGGATTGGGATGTATTTTAATGCAGCGTGGACATGTCATTGCCTATGCTTCGAGACAGTTGAAGCCACAAGAAACTCGCTATCCAATTCATGATCTTGAATTGGCGGCTATTGTATTTGCTTTGAAGATATGGCGACATTACCTCTACGGTGAGAAGTTTGAGATTTATTCTGATCACAAGAGTTTAAAGTATCTGTTTTCGCAGTCAGAATTGAATATGAGACAGAGAAGATGGCTTCATTTGCTGAAAGACTTTGACTGTGAAATCAAATATTATCCGGGAAAGTCGAATGCAGCAGCTGATGCACTGAGTCGAAAGGTATGTTCTTTATCCTTATCGACCATAGGTGTTTCCAATTTGATAGAAGGTTGCTGTTTGTCTGGATTGATATTTGAGACAGATCATAGACCATTGAGATTATATGCTGTTCAAGCCGAACCAAAGCTGATTTTGAAGATTAAAGCGGCTCAGAAATTTGATCAAAATGTACAGAACACGATATCGATGGTCAGAGCAGGGCATCGATCAGAATATCAGGTACGTGAGGATGTATTGTATGTGAATAATCGATTGGTTGTGCCAGATGTTTCAGAGTTGAGACAATAGATATTGTCAGAGGCACATTGTAGTCGATTCAGTATTCATCCTAGTGGTGGAAAGTTGTATAATGACTTGAAAAGACAGTTCTGGTGGAAACAAATGAAAGATGATATTGCAAAGTTTGTATCCAGATGTCTGAATTGCCAACAGGTGAAAGCAGAAAAAAAGAAACCAAGAGTTCTACTGCAGAGTTTATCTATTCCTGAATGGAAATGAGATCACATTTCTATGGATTTTGTGACGCAGTTACCGAGATCCTCCCAAGGTTGTGATGCAATTTGGGTCGTAATTGACAGATTGACCAAATCTGCATGTTTTATTCCGTACAAGATGACGTACAAACATGACCAGATGGCAGAGATTTATGTCAGAGAAGTGGTCAGATTGCATGGAGTGCCGAAGTCGATTGTTTCAGACCCTGATCCTCGGTTTACTTCGCACTTTTGGCAAAGTTTGCAGCAAGCTCTATGTACGAAGTTACATCTGAGTACCGCATATCATCCACAGACTGACGGACAGTCAGAGCGGACTATCCAGACACTGGAGGATATGCTGAGAGCTGTAGTGCTTGATTTTAGCACTAATTGGTAGGATGCATTGCCACTTTGTGAGTTTTCGTACAACAACAGCTATCAGATGAGTATAGAAATGGCACCGTTTGAAGCGTTGTACGGAAAGAAATGCAGATCCCCTCTATATTGGGACGATATCTCTGAGGTACCTGAGATTGGACCTGACATGATCAGAGATATGATCGAAAAAGTGAAGCTGATTCAGAAGAGAATGAAGGAAGCTCAAGACAGACAAGCCAAATATGCCAATGTCCAACGACGACCGTTGGTATTTGAGGCTGGAGACCGAGTATTCTTGAAGATTTCACCTTTCAGAGGAGTTGTCAGATTTGGCAAGAAAGGAAAGTTGTCTCCACGATATATTGGGCCGTACGATATTCTCGAGAAGATAGGAGATCGTGCCTATCTACTCGCATTATCGCCTTCTCTATCTGGAATACATGATGTCTTTCATGTATCTATGCTGCAGAAGTATCTCCCCGATGATTCTCATATTCTTCAGCCAGACGAGGCCGAGCTTGATGAATCTCTTAGTTACGTTGAAAAGCCGATTCAGATTATTGATCGTAAAGAAAAGAAACTCAGAAAAAAGACTATCCCACTTGTGAAAGTCCAGTGGACTCGTCATGGCATTGAAGAACCTACCTGGGAGACTGAATCGGACATGAGGCAGGAATTCCCAGAGTTATTTCGATGATGTGAGTTTCCTATTTAGTTTATGTTATACATTTCTTTCTGATATGATGTGATTGCCTGTGATTTTGGGGACGAAATCAAATCTTAGGGGGGGAGAAATGTAATGCCCGAGATTTTAGTACTGTAATCAGACATTGATTAAGTGACAGAATTGAGAATTCAGGAGCTAAAATAAGACGTGAAAGGAGAAGCCGGGAGTCGGTGTATTATAAGCCAAGATGTTGGACAGAACATCTGGCACCCGAGCGGCAGGAAAAGACCGCCCGAGCGTCAATGCATCACAAGATTTAAATTTGGACAGAAAGTCTGGCGCCCGAGCGGTAGTTTTTGACCGCCCAAGCGCCAATANATATGTCTCGGACAGAACATCCCGCGCCCGAGCGGTAAATTGCAACCGCCCGAGCGCCGACTGAAATGTGTGAAAATAAGCCACGTTTCTCTAGCATGCAACTTGTGATATCTATATATTTCATGCCTTCAGCAAGAATCAGAAAAAGAAGAAATCGAGAAAGGAAGTGAGAAAAGTCCGTAGAAAATCTTTACGCCTTTTATCTTATATATTTGTGATTTGTGCAAGATCCGGCCGTCAGAATTTCAATCCGACTTCAGTATCGTGTTTCTATCGACGAGAGCTTCAACTAGACGTAAGTTTTATTGAATTTTGATATGGTTTGAAATTATGGTATGGTCAGAATCGGATAGGATTGATATATGATGTTCTTGAGATATTAGACATCGTAGAACCGAGAACAGAATGAAGAACAGATTGGTTATGATTTGTAATTGATATATGTTGTTGTCTGAGTCGACAAGGATATTGATATTGTATAGTTATTCCGTCGGTATTGAATTAGATTGAGTATTGATCAGAACAGATCTGAGTGAGTTAAATATTGATATGTTGTGCCTATTCGATATGTCATTTCAGATTGATATTGACAGCTTTGACTTTGAGACTTCGACAGAGCCAGAAACCGACGAAAGAAAGGTATAAATCAATGTTAACCGGAAGATTGACTTAAGTCAGATTGGACTTGAGTTTCCTAAATCACATATTTGTATGTTATTGGTTTCATACCTTTATATTGTTTGAATGAATATGCTTAGTCTATGGATTTATAGAAAAGCAGAGAATAGCAGATAGCTATTGGGGGAGAGTCGCTGACAGAGGTGCCAGATTATGACAGAGTGATCATTGGACCATTTCACATTGTCAGAGTAGGCATTGGCGGATATGCCAAGTCTATGGCGGATATGCCAAGATAATGGATATTTGATTTATATCGATGTTGCTTAGGAATGGATCGATTCCTATCGCGGAAATTCGGTATATTGTAATATCCAGGAAACGGGATCCCTAGATTAGAAATGAGTCGAGTCTGAGATGACGAGTCAAAGAGTTTTATCTGTATTCACTAATGTGTCATAAATTTAAGATTTATGTTTCGTGATACATGGTTTATGCTTTTGTATATGATTTTATGCATTGTATGTATACATTGTTTATACTGGGATTTTATTCTTACCGGAGTTATTCGGCTGTTGTCGTATTTGTATGTGTCATGACAACAGGTGGGACAGGATCAGGGTCAAGAAGAGGATGAGAGAAAGGACAAGTTAGCGTGGTGATCCGGATCAGGAAGTAGTTAGGTTTCAGCACTTGATATATAGTAGTTGAACCCTAGTGTCGTTTGTTGTATGTTGTACAACACTTGTACTTTTATGTTGATGTGTATACTAGACTGATTCCATTACGTTCCGCATTTTAAAAAAAATTTTAGACCCTATTTATCTTAATTGATTGAATTATTCCTAAAGAATGATGAAGAAATGAATTAACGTCCGGGTCCCCACAAACATCACCAAAAACGGTCAAAGAAGTTCGATCATTCTTGGGTCATGTAGGTTTTTATAAAAGGTTTATAAAAAATTTCAGCATAATATTTAAACCAATTTCGAATCTTTTAACAAAATATACACAATTTGAATGGACTCAAAAATATGAAAATGATTATAAAAAAATAATTAATCTTTTAATTACATCACCTGTTTTACAACCTCCAGATTGGTCTTTTTCATTTGAATTAATGTGTGATGCAAGTGATTATGCTATAGGAGCTGTGTTAGGACAGAGAAAAGAAGAAAAACCATATGAAATCTATTATACTAGTAGAACCTTAAATAGTGCCCAAATAAATTATTCAACTACTGAAAAAGAATTACTTTCAGTAGTATTTGCATTAGATAAGTTTCTATCTTATTTAATTGGTTCTACTACTATTGTGTACACTGATCATTCTGCCGTAAAATATTTATCAAATAAACAAGATTATATGCCAAGATTAATAC
The DNA here is from genome assembly GCF_012295235.1 of Primulina huaijiensis. Lineage (NCBI taxonomy): Eukaryota > Viridiplantae > Streptophyta > Magnoliopsida > Lamiales > Gesneriaceae > Primulina > Primulina huaijiensis. The sequence continues at coordinate 11,852,181 of NC_133316.1, read as the reverse complement.
GGTGGATTTTATTGTTACAAGAATTTGATATTATAATTAAAGATAAAAAAGGAAAAGAAAATGTCGTAGCCGATAATTTATCTAGAATAATGACTGAATCATCTCATAATGAAATACCAATAAATGAAAATTTTCCAGATGATCAGTTGTTTTATTCTACTATTATGCCCTGGTTTGCTAACATTGTAAATTTTATTGTGGCAAATAAAATGCCTTCTCATTGGAATTCACAGGATAAGAATAAATTATTGATAGAAGTTAAAAAATTTTATTGGGATGATCCTTGCTTGTTTAAGTATTGTCCTGACCAAATTTTTCGACGATGCATACCCGCCAATGAAGTAAGTAATGTTATTAAATTTTGTCATTCTGAAGCATGTGGAGGTCATTTTTCATCCAATAAAAGAACTGCAAAAATTTTACAATGTGGATTTTATTGACCCTCTTTATTCAAAGATACGCATTTATTTTGCAAATCTTGTGAAAACTGTCAGAAGATGGGATCAATTTCAACACGAAACATGATACCTTTAAATTCAATCATAATTATTGAAATATTCGATAGTTGGGGGATAGATTTTATGGGTCGATTTCCATTATCTTTTGGATATACGTACATTTTAGTCGCTGTTGATTATATTTCAAAATGCATTGAAGCAATTGCATGTAGAACTAATGATCATAAAGTTGTTATAAAATTTATAAAAGAAAATATTTTTAGTCGATTTGGGATACCTAGAGCAATAATTAGTGATGGGGGAAGTCATTTTATAAATAAATTATTTTCTTGTTTGTTAAGAAAATATGGCATTACACATAAAGTTTCTACCACATATCATCCTCAAAGTAATGGTCAAGTTGAACTTTCAAATAGATAAAGTTAAGAAAATATGGCATTACACATAAATCCAAATCGAAAAGATTGGTCTTTAAGATTAACTTATGCATTATGGGCATATAGAACTTAACTGATGCATTATGGGCATATAGAACTGCATTTAAGACATCATTAGGGATGTCACCATATAGGTTAGTTTTTGGTAAGCATTGTCATTTACCGCTTGAACTTGAACATAAAGCTTATTGGGCAATTAAAGCATTTAATATTAATTTAGATGATGCATCTAAATTAAGAAAATTGCAATTAAATGAACTTGAAGAATTAAGAAATGATGCATATGAAAATTCAAAGATTTATAAAGATAAAACTAAAACTTTTCATGATAAAAATATTATGGGAAAGTCATTTGAAATTGGACAAAAAGTTTTACTTTATAATTCTCATTTGCATTTATTTCCAGGAAAACTAAGATCGAGATGGTCAGGGCCATTTATAGTTAAATTTGTTTATCCTCATGGTGCAGTTGATATTGAAAATCGTAAAAATAATGACGTGTTTAAAGTTAATGGGCAAAGACTTAAGCCTTTTATAGAGAATGAAATTCTTAATGATGATTTTATCCCTTTATATGTTCTACAATAGTTGTTTGATATTTTCATTTTGTTTTTGTAGATTCTAGTTCATTTCCCCGTTAAGTGGCGGATAACGGTACTCCGTGACCATCTAAGTCGGTTTTTTCAGTTTTCTCAAAATAATTGAAATATATAATAATAATAATAATAATAATAATAATAATAATAATAATAATATGGATGCTTGTATTGTGAATCTTCGTAAATATTTTGCTTGTTTACCTGATAATGCGTTGAAAAAAATTTATAAAGCTAGATGTGAGCGAATGTAATGCCTGAGATTTTATCACTGTAATCTGAGATTGATTAATTTATAAATTGATCGGATGATAGACGGACCACTTCGAGGAATGAATTGGAATGACATAAGTTGAGTAGGGTGTGAGACCCGAAGGTCTCGCGCATATGCGCGACGAGGTAGTGCGCATATGCGCGAGCTGTGCGAGAAGATTTTTGCGCGGACAGAACTATGCGCGCACATGCACGGCTTTAGGGCGCGCATATGCGCGAGGAGGTGCATTGCCATATACTGAGTCCAGAGAATGTGGCGCATATGCGCGAAGAGTTGGCGCGCATATGCGCGGGGTATTCGGTAGCCAAATGTGAATTCCAGAGAATATCGCGCACATGCGCGGAAGAAATACGCGCATATGTGCGAGCTGCCGACAAGGAAAATACCGGGACAGAGATTCTGGCGCATATGCGCGCATATACGCCTTTTTAGAATTGTGATTGTGGAAAATCCACCCGTCCGATTTGCAATCCGACTTCAGTACTGTGTTCCTATCGACGCATGCTACAACTGGACATAAGTTTTACTACGTTTTGATATGTCTTGAAATTACGATATTTCTAGAATCGGATATGATTCATATATGATGTTCTTGACATGTTAGATATCGTCGAATCGAAATCAGATTGAGAAACAGATTGATTATGGAATTGTTATAGTTTTTCAGAGTATATTGATTGATATTAGACAGATTTGGATTATTGATGGATTATAGATTGTATTGGATATTGGTTATGGATTGTAATTAATATCTGTTGAGACTGTATTAACGAGGTTATCGGGATTGTTCCATTATGCCGTTGATTTTGAATTAAATCCAGATTTATCAAATTCGGTATTGATCTGAGCAGTATATTAATATGGTCTTATTTGATATTGTCATTACCAGACTGAGGGTTGACAGACTTTGAATTCCAGACAGGAACGTCATCAGAACTGCGATAAAAGAAAGGTATAAGTTAATGTGGTACCGGGAGAACAACTCGAGTTCGATTGACTTGAGTTTTCCTAAATCACATACTTTATTTTATTGCATTGATATTTGCAATTAATGAATTAATATGTTTGTTCTATTGATTTATATAGAGCATGTATTAGATGAGTATTAAATGAGTGATCTTGTGACAGTAGTGGCGAATAGTGATGGAATCGTCACTGGCACATTGCACATTGTCACAGGATAGTGTATTGGTGAAAATGCCAAAGTCTATGACGGATAGGTCAAGACACTGGATGATTGGTTATATCGACGTGGATAGAATCGGAGTTTCTTCTATTACTGTTGGTCGATATGGAATGCCAACGTCTAGAAACCGGGATCCCTAGACTAGGATTGAGTCTAGTCTGAGATGTGGAGTCACGAGTCGGATTGACAGTTTTATAGTGATTATGTTTTTAGATTTTGATGCATATTATTGATATCTGTTTCATGCTTTATATTGTTTGTATGATTGCATGTTTCGTTGATTTATACTGGGATGTATTTCTCACCGGATTTATCCGGGTTGTCGTGTTTGTATGTGTGCATGGCAACAGGTGGGACAGGATCGGGGTCGAGGAGATGAAGAGAGAACGTGATTAGAGTGGAGACTACGGATTAGAGTGCACATTTAAAGCACGCCGTTAATACTGTCAAGTGCAATAATATCAACAGCACACATATGAGTGCACGCCGTTAAAAGTAATATTCGCAGCGTGCTTTTAATGCACGCCGTTGATGACGTGGTGCGGAAAATCATTTTTCTTGTAGTGACATAACCCGGGGACCGACACTAATTTTCTGCACTCGTTATGATTTATGATTTTAAGTAATATTAAAGATATTTTTACGAATTTTATTTATATTATGAGAGATTTTTGAGAGGTTATATGTATATATATATATGTATATTTTGAATTATGGAAATCAAAGAGAGAAAAAAAAAATTTCTAGCTCGTTTTAAGAAAATGAATAGCAGACGTTTCAGTTGGTATCAGAGCAATGATTCTGTAAAGGGTTGTGCCACCATCAGCGCTGGGAAACTCAATCGTCAAGCCTCAAATTTGTAAGTTTACATGCTTTATATGATTTCATGGTGTTACCTGCATAAGTACATGAATTATATGTTCATGTCACATGTTTAATAGCTTTATGATAATATATGATTTATATGCTTTAGAATTTTTATACGTGATACGATATGAAATAAGAAATTATTTGATTTCAACGCATGTTGGCCTTGTCGTGGAATTGAACTATGTTGAATTTTGGGCTTTAGTATTGACGTTCTAATTTTTGGGTCATAAGTTAATCGTGAATTTTATGAATGCTTTTGGGACACGTAGATTTTTTAAGAAAATACTGATGACTCGTGGGTACTAGTTGAGTTAATTTTGGGAAGTAGACATAAGGAAAAATGATTCGAAGACTGCGATGATCTTTGGAAGTAAGAAAATGCATACATTAGGATTTTAAGTTTTGATAAAAGGTAAAATTGGTTATGAGAATTGATTTTTGAGTAAATAAGTTAAAAATTATCGAAATTTATGTTATGAGAAACCTATAGAAGGGAATTAAGAATGCCAAAAACTTATAGGTTAATCATAGGATTTTTGAAAGTAAGGATCAAATGGGATGATTTTTGAGGAAATTAAGAAAATTTTTGCAATTATTGAGGAATTTGGGGACTAGTTTAACAATAAGTGAGAATTAAACGGGTTAAATGATAAGAATTTTCGATGATTTAGACTTTTAAGAATATTTGAAACCTTGGGATATCTTGGTTATAATATTATAAAGAATGTTAATCAAAGGTTTTTAAGGATGAAACAATATTAGGCTTGAAAAATCTAAGCGTTAGCGGATGCGTTTGAGATTTTAATGTCGAAATATGATAAGTTGATGAATATTTTGGGTAAAAATAAGGAAAGTTATATACGATAAGTATAGTCATCCATCTTTTAATATTGGGAATCATAAGAAAAGTTGAAATTCGAGGTTATAATAGTAACAGAATTAAGTCATTATGGGTCTTTTGAAGTTGCAATTCGCAAATATGGATTTAGAAGGAAAATTTAATTGGGATCAAGGAGACGTAAAGACATTCTAGAACTTAAATTTGATAAGAGTAGGGCAGTGGAGGCGTGGATTTTTGGGATACTAGAACTGAATCTAAAATTTGGGTAATTAAAGATAAGCGAATTTCGAGGACGAAATACAATTTAAGGGGGAAAGATTGTAATGTCTCGAAAATTTAAAGATCCACGCGAACCACATGCATGCAAGCTATTAAATTCCCTGTGTATTTCAATTCATTGTTTTAATTGCATGAATTAATTATGTTGTGCATATTGACATGTTTAAAATATAATTTTCTATATGATTGCATTAAAATGTATTTTTAAAGGTCATTCGAGTTGCGATCGAGGAACAGAGACCGAGAGCTGAAAAATACAAAATATGTTTTTATTAAACAATTGTGTTTAATTATTTAAAATAAGGTTGATGCTTGAATGATTTATTTTGAGTGACTAAATTATTAATTGTGTAATTTTGTTTGATTTCATGATTTAAAAATTTTCAGACGAATATCGGTGGTTGGCCGGGGACGGAGGACCGAAGACGATTAAGGTGTTATAGATTTAAAAGATAAAATTTTATTTTTAGCTAAGAAAATAATTATTTTAAATAATTTAAGAATTATGGAATTTTTAAGGTCAAATTTAAATTCATTGGCGGGACCAAAGAATTTTATGTATTTTATAAGGAGATTTTTGAAAATATATATTTTAAATCTTTTAATTTAAGCCTATTGATTTTATTAATTTTAATGGGCCTAATTTATTAATTAAAAAAAATTTAGTGTTGATTATGCTCATTAATTAAAAAGCAAAAAAGCTTTTTTGTTTTTTTATTTATTTAAACCTAAACCCACACACACACCGAAACACACAATACGTGAATTGTAGGAAAGTGAGGAACAACGGCCGTTTCTTCTTTGCAAATCAAGGGAATTTTTCGATTTTTTTCTACTTCGTTCTTCGCTTTTTGTGGGACCCTTAACTCCTAATCGTTATTACAATTCAATCTGATTAGGGTTCATTAATTATAGCGGAAAACGAGTTTAAATTTTCTTTACAATGAGCCCAAATATATCATTTGAATACTAAAAATAGTACTTAAATCTCACATCATAAAATCTTCCCACACATAATCAAAATAACTCAGACAGCAACAAATCATATCATCGGGATATGTCCCGGTATATAGATACATATATATACTAGGAAAACATAAACCTCAACTCAAGCTGTGACTCCCTCAGGAAACACCCTCTCCGGTCTCCTGATATCCTGGAGTACCTGTCATTGTTCACATACAAAGAAAACAACAGCCCCATCTGGGGTGAGCAAAGCTCAATCTAAATCAACCACAATATATACCACAGATATCTAAACAATGATATATGATATGCAATGCATGTATGTCGTGGAGGTATCAGGTCAAATGCCCATCCACTGAGCACATGTCAGAATCAATCGAATCGCTATCAAATCAATGCTCGAGCTGGCACACCGGCCTCAATCAAGGATACTCGTATGATAGCGTCGACAAAGCGCCATCAAATCCCAAATCTCAATCAATCATCGGGGCCACTAATGTCTATGTTTTAAGGGACACATAATGCCAAACATAGCATCGTGTTCACAAACCCCAGAATCAAATACAATCATATCAGGGTATCCAAGGATCATAGCTCAACGTGCATGTCATGTATGCCACATCAACTCAACACATAAGGCATATAGACATGTAATCTCAATCCAATCAATCAAACATATATCATATAATACAGATACCTGTCGTATGTTACCCGGTCGCAACATACCTCAATTCTTCGTTTCCAATTGATGTAGCTTGAAGATTTCGGTATAATAATCTATCTACATCAATTACATATTCATTTCAATCAATAGCATCATTCAAAATCAACAATATAAGTTTCAAATATCTTTTGAAACTTCAAAAATTCATATCAAATCAAAATTCTAGCATAATTCCATTCCGACTTCGAATACGAGTTTCGTGTCGGTTACTCTATCGCATATATTGAAATCAACTTCAAATACATGCTATTCCAGAACTTTAATATCTGGAGCTTCTGAAACCAAAAGAATCGTACCTCAAAAAGCTCTCGACGCGAGGATTTCGAATATATAATTTGTTTTGAGTTTGGATAACGTTTCGAGGTGAATTCGGACAATAGAAATCAATTCCTCTTGTTTCACTTCGAAGTTTCAGAGGAAATGAAAGGATACATTTGGAAAAATTCATCCTTATCACTCCTTAAATCGTGCTTCAGAGGTGTCCATATGCGCGCACACGCGGGCCTGCGCAGATGCGCGTCTTGTTCTGTCCGAAACGCTATTTTAGGTTCCGAATTAGCAAAAGTGGTAAACATGAAAGTTGTAGCTCTATGTTTTGGCTTTCATTTTCCACTAACTTGACTCAATTTGGATATTTTATGCGAGATTTATGCTCATTCTCCCAAAATGTGTCAGTATAGGAACTGCAACACACACGATACACTTCGGGATGATTTTGCCCCTATTTCTAAATGGATTTGGACAAAACTCAAAACATGAAAGTTTTAGTACTATGTATTAGATTTTCAATGAAATTAGCCTCATTCCATTTGGACTAATACTCAGTTAATTATGCTAAAAACCGTAACATGTGTCATTTTTCTGTCGCGGTTCAGCATACCTTTCAAACACAAATCAATTTCTAATACAATCTTTCATTATCACTACCCATTTTCTCACTTCCATTGTCATGATATCCATCGTATACATAATCACATGACAATTTCATGAATTATCGATAATCAAAGTCTGATTTACGATAATAAGATACACGGTCCTTACATTTCTCCCCCACTTAAAAGATTTCGTCCTCGAAATCTCAAGTGTCCATATATACATAACATTGGTAAACACATAGTACGTCGCCAATTATAGTACATATCAAAACAAAAATCAGTAAATGAATCACTATACATTGAATACATTGGAACAGGTGGAATAGAATCAAACAAGTGCGGATATGATTCTCGCATCTTGCTTTCCAATTCCCACGTTGACTTCTCCACACCATTTCGTGTCCATTGCACTCGAACTAAAGGGATCAATTTGTTACGCAATATCTTCTCCTTTCGATCCATAATACAAATAGGTTGCTCAACATAGGAAAGAGAAGGATCGAGTTCAACCTCATCAGGTTGAAGTACATGTGATGGATCTGGTTTATACTTTCTCAACATAGAAACATGAAACACATCGTGAATGGCAAATAAAGATGGTGGCAATGCCAGTCGATAAGCAAAATTCCCAACTCGATCAAGGATCTTGTATGGACCAACATATCGAGGAGATAATTTCCATCGCATGCCAAATCGAACAGTGCCTCTAAAAGGAGATATTTTCAAAAACACTTTATCACCTTTATGGAATTCTAAGGGTCGTCTTCGTTTATTCGCATAACTCGTTTGACGATCCTGAGCAGCTTTCATCCGTTGTCGAATCAACTGAATATTATCATTCATTTCATGTATCATTTCAGATCCAGTCAATTGTTTTTCACCAATTTCATCCCAGAATAATGGTGATCTACATCGTCTCCCGTATAAGGCTTCAAACGGAACCATACCAATACTCATTTGAAAGCTATTATTATAAGAAAATTCCACCAATGGTAAAACATCTTGCCATCCCATTCAGAAATCCATCACAATCGCAAGTAGCATATCCTCTAACGTTTGAATTGTACGCTCAGTTTGACCATCAGTTTGAGGATGATAAGCAGTACTCATAGCCAAACGCGTACCCATCGCTTCTTGGAAACTACCCCAGAATTTAGAAGCAAACCTGGGATCACGATCTGATACAATCGAGACTGGCACACCGTGCAGTCTCACAATCTTCTCTGTAAAAGGCCCGTATTTCGTATTCATATTTTAGCGGAATTATTAAAAATTTTCTAAATAAATAATTATCTTGCCTCATTTATAAAATAAACATGTAAATAAATTTAACTTTAAAAATAACAGCGGAAGCAAATATTGTTTTCAAACAACTACTTAAAATATATCCAACGTATTAAAACTGAGTTCGAACATAAGAGAATGCATAAACCAAAACATGAGGTCCTCGGGTTCCTACTACCGCTGACCCAAGCCAACTCACTGGTCTCCGCCCTCGGCCTCGACCTCATCAGTACCTACAACAATCAAGTCTAGTGAGTCAAAAGACTCAACATGTATATATCGTGAATAACAAATAAATATATCATAAATTCGCATGCAACGTAAAAATATGGTATCGTACAGCGTACAGTGAAAGTCGTATCATGAATAATTATAACTACGTGCATATATAAAAACCATACGTAAAAGCTTTGCTCAATAGAGCTCTATCATATCATATCATAATTTTTTGGTAGAGATAATGTCACGTACCGTACTTTTTCTACTTAAAATTTGCGGAATAATTAAAATTTTCTTAAATAAAAAGTTAACATAGAAAAAATCGATAAAAGAAGTAAAACTGTACGTCTCTCAAGTTGTTGCAACAAAAGATTTGAAATTCAAAGTTTGACATAAGAAATAAATGTTTTCATAAAAATTAAAACATGGCGGTCCTCGGGTTTAACCTCCCGCTCAGTCCAAGCATGCTCCTTGGTCCCCACCTCCAGCCTCCTCATAAACATCCTCACCTGCATCGATCAAGTCTAGTGAGTCTAAAAGACTCAACACGTATAAACTGGAATAGCAAGTAATACATAATAAAATCACATGCAACTTTAAAATAGGACATACATACTTGAAACTTGAACTTGCAAAATGAACTTGAACATACGTACGTACATAATTAGACGTGCCGTCAACATAAACTTTCTTAACATGCTTGCATACTTGAAAATACATAAATTCATCATTTTTTCGTAGAGGCATGATTCAAAGCAAGTGACCCATACATAATACACGCCTGATCAGACTAAACCACAGTACTGGGCTGACAGGGACGTATCCACTGCCACATACATGAGATCCCCGTTCATAATTTAACGGGCTGATTGGTCCCCGTTCATAATTTAACGCTTGCCAATCCTAAAACTAATTTGGTCACAAGACATTTAGCATACCTCAAAAACATGAAAATATTTTCTTTGCACGTCAACATACTTACCTGGCGTTGAGGGATTCGTTGGACTTCTATCGGGGTCGTTGCTGCAACATACTAACGTGAATTCATAAACTTAACGGGTGTAACTCAAACGTAACAATCAAGCTTACCCACGAGTTCATACATTTCTTTAGGACGTTCTAAAATTCCTGTGACTCGACATTGTTACACATTACACTAAACAAAGATATCAAACCTCGAAGCATACCATAATATTTTCCAAAACTCAAGTACACGGACCCCATGCCCAGGTCCGGTTCCGGGTCCGTGTAGGTGCGGTGGAATGACTCGTGAAGAAAAGGGAAGGCACGGACGCCGTGCTAAGGTCCGGGTGGGGGTCCGTGTACCTGCGCAAATTTGACATCAAAAGAAAACAAAGGCACGGACCCCGTGCCCTGGTCCGTGTGGGGGTCCGTGTCAGCTCGCAAAAATGGCTACTCGAAGGAAACAAAGGCACTGACCCCGTGCCAGGGTCCGTCCATGGGTCCGTGTACCTGCGGGACAAGCCAACATACGAAAATTCTGAACAGGTTTTGCTTAACAGTCTAGAATCGATCGAACGGACCATGAATCGACACCACGAGGCCATCTTAGGATACTACATCAATGACTCGAACCTATACGATTGTCCCCAACGCAACCACATGTCCCAAATAACTCAATACTCCATAAACAAAACCTTTGACAGAAAATGGTTTACACGACTACTCGTTCTCCCAAGAGCCTAACGACGTGAAACGACACACCAATATACACCCCAACGTCATGCTAAATATACCTAGACGCAACAACGATCACCCGACAATCCCCAACGAAGCCTTCAACCATTAAACTTCAAGAACGCATCAACATCATAATTTTCTGAAAACGCAGTTTGAGCAGTCCCACGAAAAACACCATAACTCACTCAATTTTTATCCAAATAACTCGAATTTTATATCAAATCGAAGGTATCAAAAAGTTCTACAATTTTTGCGTTGAAAGTTTTTCAGAAAAGCGTCGCAAAACGTAAAATTTGTGATCCAAAATCGTTTAACAATTTATCTAAACATGATTGCTCAAACTTCTACACGTCACACATATATTTTACACATAAATAACAACACAACGCATACTACGACAAGATCGATGCAGAAATAACAGAATATACGTGCCTTTTTTATGATAAACTTTACCGAAATGGCGATACCGAAGCGGAGAAAGAAGCGAGGTTGATCTGGCACGAACGTGGCACGTTTTCTTGAAATAAAATCGATCAAAACTTGCTGGAAATTGACAAGGGAAGGGGCGGCTGCCGTCTAGCTCAAGAACCCTAGTTCTATTCTTTTAAAATTATGAAAACTGAATGTGTGTGTGTGATGTGTGTTAGCGTGAGTTTTAATGTGTGTAAACATGTGTGTGTGTGTGCGTTTAGAAGGAAATTAATGGGAAATAAATCTTGGTTTAATAAAATAATTAACTTACTAATTAAATATAAATCAAATATTAAACTTATTAAAATCTCCCAATAAAAATAAGAATACACAAGCACTAAACCTTTAAAGGTTTTAAAAATTCTAAAACTAAATAAATTATTTAAAATGCCGCATCCTAGCTTTAAAAATAAAATACCGCATTTTATTTGCCAAAATCGTCATCGGGTCTTTTCCCCAATCCCGCCTCGAATAAACGTCTGAAACATGAAACTCGAAAAGTATTTTAACGTGCATCACATAATCCTGAATAATTTAAAATAATGCATTTAAATAAATCCTGCATGGCTACTACTCATTTAAACTTAAAATAATGATTTAATAATTTAAAATAAATGCATAGGTTATACGTGTACTGAATTTGGGCGCTACAGATAATGTTTCTAAGCAAGTGGCCCATAACATAACGTGAGCGCCTGATCAGACTAAACCACAGTATACTGAGAGGTAGAGATCACCACAGCCCTTGGACTGGATATCCGTACCCATACATAATCGTAAACCGGTCGTAAGTCATCGGGTGGAGAGGTCCTCGGTTGCGCTCACCGACTTCCAAACCCATAAACATAAGGTGGCCACAAGACATATCGCATATATCTCAAAAATAAAACATTTTATATTTTATGCACGTAATATAATTATAACCTTGTTTTTACCGAATGAGTTGGATCGCTCCCAGGCTTGCTGCAACCTAATTCTAATATGTGACACATGCAAATAATCTTATCTTGACAAAAACTTGACAAACGAACCAAAAACGAGACGATTGGAACCAGTATCTTGCTTTTTAATCATGGCTTCGTACCAACCCGAACCAATATTAAACCAACATTTACCATGATTAAAAATAACCCTAACATACTGAAAAATATTCATGAGGACTAGAAAACACGAAAATTGGTGAATGGAATCCACAAACATAAAACACTCTTTCGAGAGTCATTTTGGCACATTGCACCGTAAATTCTCGTACGACCTCTAAACTCAACCAAATCACAAACGGCCAAAAACATTACTTTCATAACTCATTGAGGTATTTTCTAGTCCAAGTCCATGGGCTAAAAGCCAACCAAGAACTCAAACCACCTCCTTAACCGCAACTCAAAGTTGCTGTCAAGAACAAAAATTACAGCAGCGGCTGTGTTGCTTATTTAGGATGAAACTCTGAAACAAATGGTCATTTGCTTGAACCATTGACCAGAGACTTTTACCGACATCCTAAGGCATGGCTTGGACCATGGCTAAGGGCTAAAAGCCAACCACAACCCAAGCAAATACCTAGGACAATCACAGCTCCAACCTGAGAAACCAAAATTCTGTATTGTGATGTTTTGCACTAACTTGCTGTCTTGTATCATTCCAGTGGTCCTATAATTGACCATGGCTCGATCTAGACATGATGAAGCGTTGTATGAGCCATGGTCATGGGCTAGAAGCCAACCATCATCAATCCAAACACTCAAAAACCGAAACATGCTCACATAGAAAAATGAAGGAACCGAAGTGCACTTGTGATGTTTATGTAAAAAAAATCTGAAGGGTCCATGAACCAAGCTTGGAAAAACTGATTTGGTCACATCCTAGACATGATAAGGAAGGATTCAAAACATGGCTACAGTCCTTAGGACAGCCAAGATTTGAACACACTCCTTAACCAACCAAGAACAAAAACCGTGGCTCAAATCTGTATCTTTGGAAAAAGTTGCTGTCATTTCTTTATTTGTGAGTGTATGGATGTAAACCAATGGACCAATAACACCCTAACACATTCTAAATCATGCCTAGAAGCAGCCTTGAGTGCCTGGAACCGAGCAACTCCCTGTAAGCACAAAATCAACTCAACCGTGACACATAGCATAAGGCTGAGAGGTGTACAGATTTTTGCTGTCAAAATTTCGTTTATACCTCATGAATCCTGAACATATAATGATTAAAAATATTTATAGGACTTGATTGAAGATAAAAGAAACAACATGTACATGCCTGGAATTTGTTTTGAAGAAAACAAATCAATACGACGAATATGGCGCGGCGGAGCGGAGTGGAATTTCTTTCTTGTTTCAGCTGCTGCTGTCACGATTCTAAGCTGCTGTTTTCTGATGTTTTTTGAAGGTGAGAGTGTGGGTTTGCTAGACACTGAATATGAGTGTTATAGGAGGTGTTAAAGGTGTCATAATATACATTAAGTTGGGGGTTACAAGTCAAGAAGTTGAAGGAATTTGAAATGCTTCTTCTTCTCTTGGCTGTCCGATTCTTTTCTTATTCTTGCTGCCTATACACGTTTATTTGCTAGCATGATGGATTGAGAAAGAATTAAGGTGTAGTATTGTGTTTGAATTTACTAATAACTAATGAATTAAAGGTGAGGAATTGTAGTCACCTTAAAGGCTATTTGAGTGTGACTTGAATGGATTTACTACACTTTTGAATTGTCTTTACCGAAATTATTATTCATTTGCATGGTATATTATTATTTAAACTTTGCATTTTAATTGTTTAAGGTTTTAAATACCCATTATACATTTGACTGAATTAACACATTATTTAGAATAAACTCTTGCATGGCATCGCATGGTTTAAAATTTAAGTATTTAAATGCTATATTTAATTTCTTGCATATATTATACTTAGATTAATTCATCCCAAATTTGTTTACACATTTTAATTTAAGATTTGATTAAATATTGAACCTAAAAGAATTATTTACTAACTTAGCTCCAATTAATTTAATAAATCCCAAAAACATTCTTTTTTATTAAAATAAATTATTCCTTAGTTTAAATTAAATTTAAGAGTATTTTCTTATTATTAATCTTATTTCTAATCTCCAAACTCCGGTCCGGCCTCACGTATTTATCCTGAAAAGATAAAACTAAACATCTACTTTTAAAATAAATAATCATGACTTAACAATTATAAAAATGAATTAAACACTTCATATATTTATAAAATTTCATTTTAAATTTAAATAGTATCAATTATGCATGGCTTATACGTAATCTGATTTTTGGGTTCTACATTCTCAATGTATAAACGGACCATTCTCTTATAAGGATAAGTCCGCTCATACGGAATAAAATGTGCAGATTTTGAAAGCCGATCAATAATAACCCAAATAGCATCACAGCCCTTGGGAGGTAAATGAGTCACAAAATCCATAGCAATATTTTCCCAATTCCATTTCGGGATTTCAAGACTATGGAGTAATCCTCCAGGTTTCATTCTCTCGGCTTTTACTTGCTGGCAAACAAGACATTTCGAAATAAATTCAGCAATGTCCTTCTTCATACGTCTCCACCAGAATTGAGGTCTCAACGTCAAATACATTTTCCGACCTCCGGGGTGAATACTGTATTTGCTACAATGTGCTTCACGAAAGGGCAGATTTCAACTCAGACTCATTAGGGACAACCAGCCGACCATTAAGTCGTAAAGAACCATCAGAAAAAATCTGAAATCCAGACTGATGTCCTGCAGATACAAGTTCTTTCGACTTTTGGATCTGAGCATCGCTTCGTTGGGCCTTTCGTATTTTCGATATCAAGTTCGGCTCAATTTGCAATGCTGAGACAGTGAAAGAATTCCAATTCGAGTGAAATGTCCAACCAGAAGTACATATATCCTCATGTACATTGGCGACACTGACAGAAGCTAAAACAGAATCATGAACTTTACGGCTCAGGTCATCCATAGTAACATTCACCGATTTATGGTGATACTGAATCTCACAATCAAAGTCTTTCAGGAGATCCATCCACCTGCGTTGCCACATATTCAAATCAGATTGAGAAAATAAATATTTCAGACTCTTATGATCTGAATAGATAACAAACTTCTCTCCATACAAGTAATGACGCCAAATCTTCAGTGCAAACACAATGTCAGCCAATTCAAGATCATGAACAGGATAACGAGTTTCATGAAATTTCAATTGACGAGACGCATAAGCAACCACTTTGCCATGTTGCATCAGAACACAGCCCAAACCTTTACCAGATGCATCTGTACACACTACAAATCCTCTCCGGTACCTGAGGGAATAGTTAGCACAAGTGTTGTGGTCAATCTCGTATTCAATTAAAGAAAACTAGCTTCACATTCATTTGACCAAATGAATCTCTAATTCTTCTGTGTCAGTTGAGTAATAGGTTTAGATATTTTCGAAAATCCTTCAATAAAACGACGATAATAACCAGCTAAACCCATGAAACTACGGATCTCAGGGACATTCGTAGGTCTCGGCCAATTCAATATAGCTTCAACCTTAGCTGGATCAACAGATATTCCATGTTTTGAAATAACATGGCCCAAAAATACTACTCGATCCATCCAGAATTCGCATTTTGACAATTTAGCATATAAATGACCATTACGAAGAGTTTGAAGTACCAGTCTCAAATGTTCAATATGCTCCTTTTTCGATTTCGAATATACATGAATATCATCAATAAATACAATAACGAATCGGTCAAGATAATCACGAAAGACACGATTCATTAAATCCATAAATACAGCAGGAGCATTCGTGAGACCGAAAGGCATAACCAAAAACTCATAGTGGCCATACATGATACAAAAAGCAGTTTTAGGCACATCTTCTTCTCGAACACGTACTTGATGATACCCAGAACAAAGATCAATCTTCGAGTATACAGAAGTACCCTGAAGCTGATCAAATAAATCATCAATACGAGGAAGTGGGTACTTATTTTTCACAGTGGCCCGATTCAATTGCTTATAATCAATACAAATTCGCATAGTACCGTCTTTTTTCCGAACAAATAAAAATGGAGATCCCCAAGGTGATACACTCGGTTGAATATATCCCTTATCGAGAAAATCATGTAACTGTTCTTTCAATTCTTTCAATTCAAGAGGTGCCATGCGATAAGGAGCTTTAAATATAGGCGCAGTTCCCGGTACAAGATCAATACTAAACTCAACTTCTCGATGAGGCGGAAAATCAAATTTAGGAATATCACATTATCCTCGTATATCAATACACAGTTATGCACAACTTGCTCAGACAGAATAATCTTTCCTGCTGGCGAGGCTATCGACAACACATCATACAACGGAGTACACATAATACCATGAGATGCAACAAATGCATGAGATATGAATGAGTGAGATGCTCCTGTATCAAATAAAACATGTGCAGGATAATCGCAAAGCATGCAAATACCTTCAATCACACCACCAGGAGCTTCTTCCGCCTGATCCTCGGTCATGGCATACACTCAAACTTGAGGAGGGACTTGAGTAGTCTGACCACAAGGTCCTCGGTATCGTGGAACATTCGACTGCTGAACATAGGAATCAGGAACAGCAGGTCTCGTCATACTGGGGCCAACTCTAAATCCTGGCTGGGGTTGGGCAGAAGTCGTACCCCTATTCGGACATACATGAGAAAAATGACCTTTCTGTCCACAATGATAACAAATACCAAACATACCTAGACACTGCTCGATAGTATGTTTTCCTCCACAATAACTACAATAAGGAGCAATCACGGGACTCCCTTTCTGGGATCCACTGGAACTAGAAAAAGATGAAGAAACAGTGGAACCAGTCTTCTTAAACTTCCTACCTCTCGGACGCAAGGTAGGCTGCTAAGCTGTCACTGGAGGTGGAGGAGTATACAGTGGACCTCCTCTCCGTAATCAAGCTTCGGCTGCTTTTGCTCGTTCAACTGCCTCTACGTAGCTCGTAGGCAAACCCGAAATGACAAAAGTATATATAGCAGGATGCAATCCATTCACAAACCTGTTATATTTTGCTTTTGCATTCGTAGCTACGTGAGGTGCATATTTCAACAGTGTAGAAAACTTCAAAGCATATTCTGCAACAGTCATCGTTCCTTGCTGCAGAATATTGAATTCATTCTCTTGAGCAGTATAATAAGGAGGGGAATACTGCTCCAAAAACTGGGCCTTGACGACATCCCATGTGACTTCAATCCCTGCCTCTTTCAGTCCAATCTCAGCTGCTTCCCACCATGATTTTGCTCGGTCTTTCAACTGATAGAGAGAAAGTTTCATTCGCCGAGCCTTAGAGTATTCAACAATATTAAACAAATGCTCGATATCCTTCAACCAGGCTTCAGCTCAAAGGATTGTCCAATCATCCTCTCAGTACTACTACCCGCAGTTTCATTTGTGGGATCCATCTACAAATTAGAGGATGAATATCACAAATCAATATCAATTTCACATCATCATCATCTCATATCATCAATCTCATCAATAACTTACTCAAACTAAATCAAGCAAGAGCAAGTAAAACAATTAAATCAAACACATACGCACAATTCATTTGTGCCTATTCAAGTGTACACAAGACTCAATTGAGCATTCTCAGCTATGCTCTGATACCACTCTGTGTGGAGCCCTTAACTTCTAATCGTTATTACAATGCAATCTGATTAGGGTTCATTAATTATAGCGGAAAACGAGTTTAAATTTTCTTTACAATGAGCCCAAATATATCATTTGAATACTAAAAATAGTACTTAAATCTCACATCATAAAATCTTCCCACACATAATCAAAATAACTCAGACAACAACAAATCATATCATCGGGACATGTCCCGGTATATAGATACATATATATACTAGGAAAACATAAACCTCAACTCAAACTGTGACTCCCTCAGGAAACACCCTCTCCGGTCTCCTGATATCCTGGAGTTCCTGTCATTGTTCACATACAAAGAAAACAACAGCCCCATCTTGGGTGAGCAAAGCTCAGTCTAAATCAACCACAATATATACCACAGATATCTAAACAATGATATATGATATGCAATGCATGTATGTCGTGGAGGTATCAGGTCAAATGTCCATCCACTGAGCACATGTCAGAATCAATCGAATCGCTATCAAATCAATGCTCGAGCTGGCACACCGGCCTCAATCAAGGATACTCGTATGATAGCGTATACAAAGCGCCATCAAATCCCAAATCTCAATAAATCATCGGGGCCACTAATGTCTATGTTTTAAGGGCCACATAATGCCAAACATAGCATCATGTTCACAAACCCCAGAATCAAATCAAATCATATCAGGGTATCCAAGGATCATAGCACAACGTGCATGTCATGTATGCCACATCAACTCAACACATAAGGCATATAGACATGTAATCTCAATCGAATCAATCAAACATATATCATATAATACAGATATCTGTCGTATGTTACCTGGTCGCAACATACCTCAATTCCTCGTTTCCAATTGATGTAGCTTGAAGATTTCGGTATAATAATATATCTACATCAATAACATATTCATTTCAATCAATAACATCATTCAAAATCAACAATATAAGTTTCAAATATCTTTTGAAACTTCAAAAATTCATATCAAATCAAAATTCTAGCATAATTCGATTCCGAATTCGAATACGAGTTTCGTGTCGGTTACTCTATCGCATATATTGAAATCAACTTCAAATACATGCTATTCCAGCACTTTAATATCTAGAGCTGCTGAAACCAAAAGAATCATACCTCAAAAAAAAGCTCTCGACGCGAGGATTTCGAATATATAATTTGTTTCGCGTTTGGATAACATTTCGACGTGAATTCGGACGATAGAAATCAATTCCTCTTGTTTTCCTACGAAGTTTCAGAGGAAATGAAAGGATACATCTGGAAAAATTCATCCTTATCACTCCTTAAATCATGCTTCAGAGGTTTCGGCGCATATGCGAGCCAAACGCGCATATGCACCCATGGTTCTGCCCGCGCACGCGGGCCTGCACAGATGCGCGTTTTGTTCTGTCCGAAACGCTATTTTAGGTTCCGAATTAGCAAAAGTGGTAAACATAAAAGTTGTAGCTCTATATCTTGGCTTTCATTTGCCATAACTTCACTCAATTTGGATATTGGATACGAGAGTTATGCTCATTCTCCCAAAATGTGTCAGTGCAGGAACTGCAACACACACGATACACTTCGGGATGATTTGCCCCTATTTCTAAATGGATTTGGACAAAACTCAAAACATGAAAGTTTTAGTACTATGTATTAGATTTCCAATGAAATTAGCCTCATTCCATTTGGACTAATACTCAGTTAATTATGCTAAAAACCGTAGCATGTGTCATTTTTCTGTCGCGGTTCAGCATACTTTTCAAACACAAATCAATTTCTAATACAATCTTTCATTATCACTACCTATTTTCTCACTTCCATTGTCATGATATCCATCATATACATAATCACATGACAATTTCATGAATTATCGATAATCAAAGTGTGATTTACGATAACAAGATACACGGTCCTTACATTTTTCTTCCTCGTTCTTTTTTCCAACAATGATCACCCGACTCCCGTGCATCTCAAGGTGGGTTTTTGGTGGGGTTTTGACAAGAGAAAAGGGTAGAAAAAAATAGAAATCGTCCTCCGTTCGTAGCCGACTTTCACCACTACGGTATTCGTATTTCGAGCGTTTTAAACGCAAAGGCACGCCTTAATCTTTTTTTTTCTCATCTATCACACCATATTATATGTTTGATGCATGTTTGCATAAAAAATATGAAACACTTCCTTGTATTTTCGTTTTTATGGCTTATTATGCATAAATGTCGAGTTTTCTTATTTTAAAATTCATCCTAATGATGCACAAAGGGGCTGCCATGGTAGGAAAACTTGAAGGGATGTTTTTCCACATGTTTGATGACCCTTGGGAGCATGTTTACATGCTGGAAAATATAGGACACCATTATGAACGAAAATTATATGTTTTAGAGTCCTAGGGTATGGTTGAAGGGCTAGGCGTGTTTGGGGCTGTTAGGTTCAGTCCAGAATCATGTCATGGGTTTGTTTTAAGTCCTAGGATTGTTGGGTAGAGGCTGAACATGATGGTTAAGGGCTGGAGTCGAAATTACCCTAGGTTCGGATCATATTAGGACTAGGACTCCTGGTGCAGAAAAATTCAGTAGCTTCCTAGACGTGTTCAAGGGACTTAATGGGCTTGATTTGGGTATAATAAATACTAAAAATGCTATGTTTAAAATTTGGGCTCAAAATATTGAGTTTTGGATTTATCCGGGATTTAATCGCTGCACGAAACGTTAATTAAAGAATTGACTGAAAAGCCTAGTTTTAAGCTGTATAAAATTATGAAAAATTATATTTAAACTCAAATATTTATTAAAAGTCTAAGTTTTTAATTTGGGAATTTTATGTCAAGGTTTGGTTTAATTAGGGATTAAAACGCAGTAATACGTCACAATTAAATATTAAATTAAAAGTCATCGATTTAAGATAAATAAAAATATGAGAAAATTCATGTAGGCTTGAATAATTATTTGGGACATGTGAGAGTCAATTAAATTAAGAAAATGTCAAAAACGGGAGAATTTACGTTCAGGGGTAAAACGGTCTTTTTACACCTGAAATTTAGTAAACGTCATGGCAGTGTCCTGAATACTGTTTTATATGTTAATATGATGATTTTCAATGGTTATGGATGTTTAAAGAATTTTATATGTTAAAATGATTATTTTAAATGTTTATGGAATTTTATATGTTTAAGGATTTTTATGTCAAAATGTTTATTTTAAATGTTTATGATTTAATATATTAAAATGATGATTATAAGACATTTATGGTTTTTTATGATTTTTATATGGTAAAACGTTTATTTTAAATGTTTACGGACTTTTAATATGTTAAAAATATATTTTAAAAATGTTTATGGATTTTATGATTTAATATGTTATGATTTATTATATTTATGGGTTTCCATGATAAAACAAAAACGTTAAAAGATATGTTGCATGCTTGGTTTAAAAGAAAAACGTATATGCATGTTTAAATTTTATAAAGTGATGAGAATATGAAACGTTGAAGGGAGTGAAGTAATTGTGACTAATACGATGATATGTTGGAGATATCGTGAGGGTTATGGTACCAGTGGAAGCCCGATGTTCGTATGTCCATTGATAAGAATATGATGATATGAATGGGGATGTCGTGAGAGGAGAAGGCCCAGAGGGAGCCCATTTACGGGAGAAGGCCCTAGAGGGAGCCCGTCTATGGTTGAAGGCCCCCGATGGAGCCCCGACGATCGTATTTCCATATGAGGATATGATAGGCCAAGGCCCAGTTGACCGATGAGAGTGTTGTCGGTGTCCCCGCCGCCAAGTACTGTGGTTACATGTAGATGGATCCATCGCCCAACACGTATACGAACACGGAGGTCATATTTAACGATCTGAATCCAACAAACATGAATATGAATATGAATACGAATATGAATATGAATATGTTGATATGAAAATGAATATGTTGATATGAAAATGTTTACGAAAATGTTTATGAAAAGTTTATGAACATGATTATGTTTAAAATGATACATCATCATGAAAATGTTTTTATTTAAAATTTATGCATTATGAAAATATTTTTATTTAAAGTTTATGCATCTTGAAAATGTTTATGAAAATGTTATTGTTTTAAGTTTATGCATCTTCATGAAAACGATATTTTAAGTACAAGTTTTTTCACTGTTGCATGAGATTTGTATATGTATTACTTGTTATCAAGAATATTGTGTGTTGAGTCTTTAGATTTATTAGGTGTGATTGATGCAGGTGATTATGATGATTATGATTATGGGGGTCTTGATGGTCGATCTGACTGGACTGAAGGTGCACATAACCCGAGGACCGACGTTAGTTTTCCGCACTAGTTATGATTTATGATTTTAAGTAATGTTAAAGATATTTTTACGACTTTTATTTATGTTATGAAAGATTTTTGAGGGGTAATAGTATGGGATATACTTTTCAAATAATGTTTTTAAGTTTGATAAAATGTTTGATGATTTTATGATTCAAACTATTTTCCTTTGATTTTTAAATGATAGTTGGTTGTTTGATTTTAAAATGGTGGCAAGGTATTTTAAAGTATATATATGTGTATATTTTGAATTATGGAAATTAAGGAGAGAAAAAAAATTTTCTAGCTCATTTTAAGAAATGAATAGTAGACGTTTCAATATTTTTCTTCAAAAATTTAAGCACCACTTGAGCATCATTCGTGGCATATGATTCCTCATTCACACATTTGGAAATCTAGTCAACTGCAACCAAAGTGTATTTTTTCGTAAAAGAGGTTGGAAACGGTCCCATGAAATCTATCTCCTAAACATCAAAGACTTCGTACTCGATAATATTATTTAAAGGCATCTCATGGCGATTAAAAATGTTACCTGTGCGTTGGCATCTACCACAAGAGAGGACAAATGAACGTGCATCTTTAAATAGAGTTGGCCAATAAAAGCCACATTTGAGTACCTTGGATGCCGTTCGTGTGGGCCCAAAATGACCACCTACCTCATGGTCATGACAATGACTGAGAATCAATCCCATCTCTTCCTCAGCCACACATCTCCGTATCATGGAATCTGCACAGATTTTGAACAAAAAAGGTTCCTCCCAAAAATAATATTTCACGTCTGAAAAGAATTTCTTTCTTTGGTGAAATGTTAAATTTCGGTGGGTGAGCCTGTAACAAGAAAATTCGCAAAATTTGCAAACCCTGGACAATTTTTCACGACTAATAGTTGTTCATCCAGAAACCAATCATCTATCTCATCATTTTCACAATTTTTGCTAACATGCTCAAGCCTAGAACGATGATCAGCTACCACATTCTCTACACTTTTTTTATCTTTTATTTCGAGGTCAAACTCTTGGAGAAGTAAGATCCACCTAAGCAATCGTGGTTTGGCCACTTTCTTAGCAAGCAAATATTTAAATGCAAAGTGGTCAGTAAACACAATGACTTTCGACAAAACAAGGTATGAATGGAACTTATCAAGTGCAAATACTATTGCAAGTAATTCTTTTTTAGTGGTTGCATAATTTAATTGTGCTTCATCTAGAGTCTTACTTGCATAGTATATAGTGTGAAATACCTTGTTCCGTCTTTGGCCGAGGACAGCACCAACCGCAGTATCACTGGCATCGCACATTACCTCAAAAGGCATATCCCAATCCGGTGCCACCAACACAGAAGCTGTCGCCAGGCGCTCCTTCAGGTTTTCATATGCCTGCAGACAATCAGATTTAAAGTCAAATGGTACATCTTTCATGAGTTGGGATGATATAGGCTTAGCAATTTTAGAAAAATCTCTAATGAAACGCCGGTAGAACCCGGCATGCCCTTGAAACTTCTAACTCCCTTTATTGAAGCAGATGGTGGTAGGTTCTTGATGACTTCCACTTTAGCTTTGTCCACCTCAATCTTTTATTTTAAAATCTTGTGCCCTAATACAATTCCCTCTTGTACCACGAAGTAGCACTTCTCTCAATTTAGCACCAGGTTCGTCTCCTCGCACCTCTTCAACACCGAGCTCAGATTCTGCAAACACTCATCACCAAAGATAGAAAAGTCATCCATAAATATTTCAAGAAAAGTTTCAATCATATCATGGAATATAGCAGTCATGCATCGCTGAAAAGTATAGGGGCATTGCAAATACCGAAAGTCATACGACGGAAAGCAAAAATGTCATAAAGACAAGTGAAAGTGATTTTCTCTTGGTCCTCAGGTGCAATAGTGCTTTGATTATACCCCCCCAAATACCCATCTAGAAAACAGTAAAACTCATGCCCCACTAGTCTGTCCAACATCTGATCAATAAAAGAGAAGTGAAATTAAACCTTACGGGTGGCATCATTCAACTTCCTATAATCAATACACACTCTCCACCCCGTAACAGTCCTAGTGGGAATAAGTTCATTCTTTTCATTAGTGATCACAGTAATCCCACCTTTCCTCGGCACACACTGAACAGGACTTACCCATACGCTATCTGAAATAGGATAGATAATACCTGCATCGAGAAGCTTGATAGTTTCAGCCTTCACTACCTCTTGCATCTTTGGATTGAGTCGTCTCTGAGGTTGCACGAGGGGTTAGTACTTCTATTCCATCAAGATTTTGTGCTTGAAGATTGATGGACTTATTCCCTTGATGTCTGCCACCTTCCAGGAAAATGTTTTTTTTTTTCCTCTTTGAGAACTTGCAGTAGTTTTCCCTCCATAGCATCTGTCAAAGCAGCAGAAATAATGATAGGTAAAGTGTTATTCTCACCTAGGTATACGTATTTCAGGTGCGGAGGCAGTGGCTTGAGCTCAAGCATTGGTGGTTCCTCAATGCTTGACTTCGTAGGGGTCAAATCTCTTCACTCTCCCAAATCCTCCAGTTTCATCCTCATTGGCTTCCTCCATGGATGGTTGGCATTAAAGTATGACACTATTTCCGCTTTTTCTTTGTCCAACTCATCCTCCTTTAATTCAATTGTGGGGGTGGCTTCCAATGGGTTCTTCACAGCGTCCTCACAAAATTATTCACAAGTGAATCCAAAGCATCGATTCTAAAACAGTCATCAGTGCAGAGTGTGTGCTTAAGAGCATTAAAGACATCAAACTTAATTTCTTCCTCCCCCACTTTTATTCTCAACTTCCCTTCTTGCACATTGATAAGGGCCTTGCTAGTTGCAAGAAACGGCCTCCCCAGAATTAAAGGCATCTCCATATCTTCCTCCAAGTCTAACACCACAAAATCTGCAGGAAATATAAACTTTTCCACCTTTACCAACACGTCCTCTGTGACTCCTCACGGATATTTTACAGATTTGTCTGCTAATTGTAAGGGCATCCTTGTTGGCTTAGGCTTCCTAATCCGAGTTTCTTGAAAACAGATAAAGGCATAAGATTTATACTCGCACCAAGATCACATAAAGCTTTATGAAAAACAAGTCGTGTAGTTCTAATTTGTTCAGATCTTTCGATTCTCTCATAGCCATCGTCTTTACATCCCATTCTTTGGGAAGACCTCGAACCACCTTCAACGTAAATTCTTTGTTTGAATACACTTTACCAAGTGCATTCAGTTCATTGATGATACCATTGACATGTTCATCATATTCAGTCATTAACTCTCCAGTCTTCATCTTGATGTTGTCAAATTTTTGCACGGAGACTGAGAGTTTATTTTCCTTTGTCTGCTCATTTCTTTCGCATAGCTGAATCAATTTTTCTCAAATTTATTTTGTTGTTTTGCACAGCTTCTTACTGAATGTAACATTGTCCAAGGTTTTGTACAGAATATCTTTAGGCTTTCCTCTCATCTTCAGCTATCCATTCTTCTCTAGGCTTTTCAATACGATGGGGTGTTCCATCAGTTATTTCAATATTTTTA
The DNA here is from genome assembly GCF_012295235.1 of Primulina huaijiensis. Lineage (NCBI taxonomy): Eukaryota > Viridiplantae > Streptophyta > Magnoliopsida > Lamiales > Gesneriaceae > Primulina > Primulina huaijiensis. The sequence continues at coordinate 11,826,492 of NC_133316.1, read as the reverse complement.
TTTGTCTTTAATATTTTCATTGGTCCGTCAGTTATAACGTACCACATGTCATCATCCTGTGTAGCTAAATGAGCCCTGCATTCTAATCTTCCAATCGTCAAATTCTTCTTTTGAAAACATGAGGATTTTATTGAAAGACGACATGATTATCAGATGAATGGATAGAAAGTATTCAGAAACAAGATTGACACTACTCTAATACCACTTCTTAGGATCGATTGGGTGAGTGAAAGTGTTTAGAAGGAGGGGTTGAATAAAAACTTAACGATTTTCAAATCTTTTCAATGGGGTGAATCAGGTTAGTGATAAACTGAATTCGATAATCTTGTTGTCAATATCAATATGTTAACTTAAATGCGGAAATAAACTGAAAGATAGATTGAATACTTGAGAAATAAAGAATAAAAAGATTTATGGATGTTCGGAGAATTCAAATGCTCCTACGTCACCCCTTCTATCTCAAGGATAGGATTTTCACTAAAAGACTTTGATTAATTACAGAAACTTTAATAACCCACTTAATTTTGGTATTAAACACTGCCAAACTGAAACTCTCAGTATATTTACAATTTTATCAGTACGCAATTGATATATTTTTCTAAGCACAACTGATCTCAAAAGATCGAATATGATAACAATAAGTGCTTGTGCTAGTGCTCGAAATATAGCCTAAAAGCTATGAATATATCATATAAGCGTCAGCTTTTTATAACTGATCTTTGAAAGCTTTAACTCAAAAGTTTACTCAGAATGAATATGCGCAAAGTTCTTTTCTCAGCTGAACCCTTCGGCTATTTATAGGCTTTGCTTCCAACGGTAATATTGAATGTATTCGAATAAATTATATCCGTTGATTTGTCCTGTCTAGACACGTTATCATTCTTCTGACAATAGTACACAGTGGCATTCTGAAATGCGGCGTTCCCACTACAAGTTTCAGTCTGCTTTTGTACAAGTTGTCGGTTGTTGGCTATGCTCTTAACTGATGACGTGTCCAGCTGATTTATCATTTCACTGTATAGCCAATTGGATGAACTGACTGTGTAACTGATCATTCTTAACTTATCGTCTAGTTAACTATACAGATTCAGTTAGCTTTGATCAGTTCATTTGCCTTCGATTATTTAGCTCATTAATTATCATTTCAGCAACTTCAGTTCGAGTGATTTAAGTTCACATACGTTCAGTTGAGTTTATCAGTTCTGTAATCTTCAAACGCGCAATTTATCAAATTCCGAAATTCTGATTCCAACACAAAAGCACGCCTTAATCACCATTTTTCTCATCTATCACATCATAATATATGTTTGATGAATGTTTGCATGAAAAATATTTTACCCTTTTGTTTATTTTTGTTTTTATGCCATATCATGCCCAAAACTTATGTTTTTATGATTTAAAACTTATGTTAATGATGCATAAAGGGGCTGCCATGGTAGGGTTGCTTGAAGGGACGTTTTTCCAACGTGTTAAGGGTCCATAGATGCTTAGATGAGGGCTGCACCAGCAGGGACGAAGGCTTGAATGAAAATTTTTGTTTATATGGACTAGGGTTTCGGCTAAGGCATCCTTGAGGGCCACGACTTTTAGCTGCTGTTAGGGCATGAAGAAGAGACCTAAGGGGGCTGCATGATGGTCCTATGATGGTTGCACAAGGGTTGGTTCGAAGGCTAGGGTGATCGCGTTAGGCTTGGGGGAGTGCGCATGACTTTGGGTCGGGTTTGAGGGGCTGTGGATTCTAGGCTTCTCACGCTTGGTCCAGTAGCTTGCCTAGGGTTCAGTCATGGTCCTAGGACTGTCAGCTAAGGTCTGGTTGGGCTGGTTAATGTCTAGGGCCGAAGGGGTGCAAGGTTGGGAGGCTAGGGTTTTGTTCAAATTAGGGCCGAAAGTTTTAGTAGCTTCCTAGGCTTGTTCAAGGGTTTTAATTGGATTGATTTTGGTTGTATAAGGTATGGTTAGGTGTTAATAAGCTATGGGTCAAATTTGGTAAGGTTTGGTTAAGTTTTGGGTCAATATGAGTTAAAACTGAGGCGTAGGGTTAAGCTTTAAAACGAATTGGTAAATTAGTCGATGAGCTTAAGTTTACGTCTAAAAAATATTTATGGGTATATTTTAAGGTGTTATGTTAAGTTTAAATGAATTTGGATTTTTGTTTTAACGTCTAAGGATAAATTGGGAAAGTTAGGGTTTCAGGGGAAAAACGGTCATTTTACACCTGTAAAATATTAGACGTCCTGGCAATGCTCTGAATGCTCTAATTAATGTTAAAATGTTTATTTTGAATGTTTATGAAATTTTATGATGAAACGTTAATGCTAAAAGACATGTTGCATGCTTGGTTTTAAAGAAAAATTATTTATATATGCATGAATTTTTATAAGTGATGGAAATATAAAAGGTTGAAAGAGGTGAATTAATTGTGACTAATACGATGATATATAAGGCCAAGGCTCAGTTGACGGGTGAGTGTGTCGCTAATGTTCTCGCCGTCCGATACCGTGGTAATACGTAGATGGATCCATCGACATATAGCTAATATGAAAGTTACAATTGAGGATCTGAATTCAATAAAAAAAGGAAATGTATACGTATATGATGAAAGGAAAAAGTACATGATGAAAGGAAAATGTTTAAAGTTTACGTTTATGAAAAGCTATTTTATTACAAGTATTTCACTGATGCTTGTGAATGTATATGTATTACTTGCTATCATGATTAATGTTTGCTGAGTCAATAGACTCACTAGGTGTGATCGATGCAGGTGAGCATGATATTGATGGAGGACTTGATGGTTGAATTAGCTGGACTGAAGGTGCACACAACCCAAAGAATGTCGCTAGTTTTCCGTAAAATTACGTTTATGATTTAGGATTACTTTAAAGATTTTATGANATATATAAGTACCTTCCCAGGATCCGAACCCACCCAAGACCTCCTGGACATATAGGTCTTGGCAAAACAATCCTGGTACCAATTGAGCTAGTGGGAAGGTAAAATCTCCAGTGCCTGGGCTGGAGAAGTCCAATGAGTAATGATCGCGGGAGAGTGGTGTCGGGTCATTACAATAAAAGAAGTCTTTTCCACATGTGACATTACTCATAGGACTCTCCACACAAGGTTGGAGGAGTGATATCTCCCCAAGTCTCGAACCCATGACATCCTAGCAGAAGTACATAGTTCAAAGAGACTTGGTACCAATTAAGCTACTAGCTATCTTCTTTCATGTTGAAAAACAAAAATATACGACACACTTGCGGAATCCTAAGTGTAGGTTGAAATCAACCGAAAGTTACATCACATTGTGTATGTTGGGTTTATAAACTCTAACAATTTTGATTTTGAAAATAAAATTTAAAAAATTAAAATCATCAAAATTGCACCTTTTGACAAAAGAAGCAATGAAAACTGAAAAAGGTTTCTTAATAATATATGCCAAACTCATGTAAGACCATCTTAAGTATAATTTTGTAAGAATCTATGACCCGACCCTACTTATGCAAAGTAATAATTTTTATGTTTCAAATATTATTTTTCACAATAAAAGTATATTTTTGTTAGTTATATTATTAAGAGATATTGTGTAATAATATAAAGTATCATTTTTTATAATTATGTTATAGAAAAAAATTGAGTAATATATATTGATTTGAGTCAAATGTATTACTTTTATATCAAAAGTATATGTTGTAATAAATACTAATTTAATTAAAAAAGATTAATTTTTATATAAAAAAATATAAATTTTCACAGTAGATATTGATTATGTCGATCCGTCTCACAATTAGAAAATTTATAAGATTGTATCTAATGTATAACATATTGTGTATATCATTTAAGTATGGTCACGTTTTTTTTTTGTTTGAAGTAAGTATGAATTCTTCTGGTTTTTTAATTTTATTTATGAATATCTGAATATTTAATTAGGCATTTCATTGGTCCTTGTTTTCGCCACGATAGGAAGCATACATATTTAAATAAAAAAAAATCATTGGTGTCATTTTCAAGTTTTATTTTTAATGACAAGTTATGTGAAACAACCATTACGTGCAGGGAATTGATACCTAAAAGGTATTCAATCAAGTTGATTGAATATAAAGATGTCAAAAATTTCAAACAATACCAAAGAATTTTTACAAAAGCAACAATCTGTCTTTATTAGTACCGTGCATATATATATATGTATGTATATATATTTATATTAATTTGAAAAGAAAAAATAATGTTGATCAGAATTGAATATGTCAATTCGTAGAATTACTTCATCCACGAAATATAGTTTATACCACATATGATAGATGAAAAGTAATTTTTAACCGAGAAGTTGTGAATAGATTTATAAAATAGAAAAAAAACGTGAATTTTTAAAATAGATTAAGAAATATAGTATATAACATAGTTGAAAATTCGCGGCATTGTTTGGTGTGAATGATAAAGGGTGATTGATTTTTAATCCTTCATTTATCATGTGTTTGGTGTGAATGATAAAGGGTGATTGATTTTTAATCCTTCACTTATCATGTGTTTGGTGTGCATGATTAAGATTGTGATAGGCCCATTCAGCCCACACTTGGTCCGCACTGTATGCATTATTATCCTCTTGTTGGTGGGTATATAATCTTTTGAGGGAGAATGAATTATGTTCGATTAATTTAAATTTTCTTTTAATATCCTAAAGTTTAAAATAATTATAAATTCAACAAATTTAATAATATTTAAATATAATTTTAAATTTGACTAATATTATAATTAATTTAATTATTATTGCTCATATTTTAATTATTATAATACTATTTTTAATCATAATATTATAATTGTTATTAAACATTGTTTAATATTCAAATTTGTCTTATTATTTTAATTATCACATTAATAAATGTATATATATTTATGTTATTATCAAATTTTAATTATTTTCTATAATATTAATCGATTTTTTAGTTGTTATCGGAAATTAAAATTAATGAAGATTTAATAATAAGTATACTATTTTAATTTTATTTATAATTTTTTAAATAAATTAATTCTAAAAATTTTATTTATTTATTCAATCATTTTAAGAATATATTAATGATTAATATATGATAAGGGCATTTTAATAATCATAATTTAATTAAAAAAATAATCAAGCAACTTATTATAAAATATAGTAAATATAATCACTCTTTTTAAACTTATTAATTATCCTTACTTTTTATTTTTATAATCACTCTTTTTATATTTATTCAAACTTATTAATTATCCTTACTTTTTATTTTTATAATCACTCTTATTATATATCATTTACTTATCATATCCCACGAACCAAACGATGCCTACAAGTAATAAAATATAGTAAATATAACGTGGTTTCGGTTGCGGGTACTGAGAAAATTCTAAATCTGTTATCTAAGTTGCATATATAGATTTTTAATACTTTATTAGGTTAAATTTGGTCACAGTCTTATTAAAAAAATGAAATTGGACTCTTAATATATACAATAAATTGGTTTTTTCACATTTAATCCGATATTCGCAGATGTTCTGTCACAGCACCTAATCTCCCATATCAGTACATTCGGATTAAAATGGGACTAAATATGATCAAAAATAATTGTTGCACTGAGAAGAAGTTTGATGAAATAAAAAAAAATCAAATAACTTATAGGATAATTTTTAAAGTTCCCTCCTATATATTTCAATTAATGTATATGTTTGTGCACATGTATAGTTGTATATATTATATTATATTAAGTAGCTTAATTTCTCTTGTCAACATAAGTTTTCTATAATTGAGTATGAAGAATGTTGAATATTTGCAATATATACAGACGGAATGGGTCCGAAATTAGGCACCGTTTTTATTGACGTGACTGCAATGGAATATTATAGGCGCATGAGTAAATTTTCAAAAATCAAAAATGACATATTTATTAATAAAGAACGTGCATATATTATGATATATATATAGGTTTTAACATGAATCGTATATATTAGTTGGAAAGGGAAACATAATTCTTTTGAAATTTATAGATTAAAATTTTGAAAATTATATATTTGAAAACAATATCATTACTTTCCCTTTTCATCCCCTAATTAAGCTTTCAATTGATTTAAATGTAAACTTTGACATACATATTGGCTGGATTTAATCACTATAATATAATAATAAACACACATTGAACTCGTGAGATTATACGGTATTTTATCAACCATTTAACTGAAAATAGGCACGTACAAGAAATGTTTATCATTTGTATATATATATATTTATTTAAACATAACTTATTAAGTTCTACTAGGGTTTCTGACCCGAATTTTGTTGTATTTTGACCTAAAAATTTGCGGTCTTATTTTTTGGGTATGTGTGTCGTGTATGTTCACATTCATATATATTGAATTAACATTTAGCATATTATCATTATTATCGTTACGAGTTGTTTCATGAATTAAAATATTATTCCCTAGTAGCATTTCGGTTATATAATCCAGATATTCAGCAAAATAGTAGAAATATATTTGTCGAAGTAGATGCATGCAAAGTAAAAATATACAAAGTTTAAAGATCGTATTAAAATTTACATTGATTGATGAGATAGTTGATTTCTTTGTCTTCACAGGGGATTTACTTTTAATGTTGATACTAAAAAAGGAATTTATATATTTTGAATGTTGATAATATCCACATATAAGATTTCTTAAATAATAGAATATTTGAATTTAAATCTAATAAGGCTAGACTCTTAAGGTTGCAAGCTTTGTGTCATGATTATATTTTTGATATTATAATTATTAAATCTCATGAAAATGTTCTTGTAGATTTTCTTAACAAAAGATGGGTGGCAGTGATATCGATATCATCATAAAAATGCAGACGCATTTTAGAGAACACCTTGAAATGCTTCAAAACAAGTTCAACAAGATTTCCCTAAATGCAGAAGTTGCTCGTAGGCTATAGCAAGCCGATAAGAGAATTGTATCTGATTGAATTATAGGACATTTACAGGCTTATACCCAACTATGATCTGTAATACAAAGGCCTATATTTCAAGGCATTGAGAAGCCACTTGTTTCTCAAATAGAGAGTTTTCGATTACATGACTCTATATCTGGAGCAAGATATTCAAATACCTCTAGAACAAATATAAAGTCGGGATAATCTCCAAATGACTAGGTCAAAACAAAAATTGAGACTCTAGATCCTTATCTCGAGTCTTCAAGTCAACCCTTCGTCTCGGAGATTGAAAGAGGAGAGATCAACCTTAAACCTTGTTGGAACATTTCATGTTCGCAATCTTGATTTTGATGTTAACAAAACTTGTTATTTTGTTTCTAATGATTTTATCTAAATGCACAGAAATTTGAAACTGAAAGGATCAGTTTACGAGCCAAAACTGAAGCTATCGAGACGCAAACTGAAAGTACCAATTGATTGATCGAACTGAACCAGTCCAACTGAAGTATCAAAGAACAGTTCAACTGATAAAGAACCCAACTGATGAAGAGTTCAACTGATAAAGAACCCAACTGACCAGTTCAACTGAATCGGTGAAATCAGTTGAGCTGACGAGCCAACTGATTTCACTAAACCAGTTCAAAGACCAGTTCAGAGCATCAGTTAGAAATCGACCAGTTTGCTGAACAGGACAAGCTTATCTAATGGAATCCAGCTATGCAAAATGGTATAAAAGTAATTGTACTATCAATAGTAAAATAATGAACGTTGCAGCAGAGCGTAAAGTCAAATTGTTCCAGAAAGGACAAGACAAATTTCGAGGAATAAATTCAAGCTGCAACGAACATATTTGATTAGTTTGGTGTACGGATACTGTAGAACCCAAAATCAATACATGTAAACTCATGCATTTATTAAATTGTTAAATTACTTATTTAATTTTTAAAATAATTTTTAATGATGCATGATTTATGATTTGCATTATTTAAAATACATGTTTATTTTATGCACGTTAAAAATTTTTTTGAGTTTCATGTTTCAGGCGAATATTTGATATGGTATCGAGAAAAGAGACCGGTGACGATTTAGGCGATTTACGATTAATATGGTATTTTATTTCAAGTCAAGAAAATTGGTATTTTAATATATTTACGAAATTTTGAGCATTTTAAAGCATAATTTAACTTATGAGGTGATTTTTAAGATTTCAAGCTTTTCAAAAACTAATTTGATTATTGAGAGATTTTAATCTTGAAAATTTGGTACTTCATTATTTTTATTAAATCTTTGAGTGGGATTAAATAATTAGATTAGTAATGTTTTATTTCTAATTATTTATCTAAGCAACCCCTAATTAATTCCCTTCACACACACGTTACTCACACACTCTCGGCTACACACACTTACACATACACATTGTGTTTTCTTTTTTTTGGAGGTAGAAAAGTAGGGTTCTAAGTTTCTTCCAGCAAACACCCCTTCTCCTCGGTTTTTCAGTAGATTCACGTTGGTTTTTCGAGCAAGAATCGTGTAACAAGCGTCTCCCGGTCATCTCCCATAATCCATCGCGTCGGTATTCGTTATCTTCGTGCGTTCTAACACAAAGGAATTTATATTCTTTTATTTTTTTGCATCGATCTTGTCGTAGTAAGTATTTTGATGCTTATTGTGTGAAAAAATACGGTTATGTTATGCAAAGTTTGAGAAAAAATGGTTGAAATGATTTCGAACAAGTTTTTCTATCTCAAAAACCAAATCTGCTGTCATTTCGAATCCTGCGAATTTTTGTTCTGTTTTCTGGAAAACTTTCAACATATAAAACATTGTACTTTTCAATATCTTTGATTTGACAGTACATTCGTAATTTTCGAACAAGAAACGAGTGAGTTATGATCATTCTCGTGTGATTGCTCAAACTATGATGTTATAAAATATGTTCTTCATGTTTCTTGAGTTTTATTGGTTGCAGGCTTTGTTGGGAACCTCCGGGTGATCATTGATGCGTTTAGGTATGTCATGGGTTGTGGTCAGAAGCTAATCGGTGTTTTGTTTCGAGTCGGTATGGGTTCGGTTATATTAGAAGTCATAGGGAAGCGAATGGATAGAAGATGACATTTTTTAAGGGTTTGGTTCGTGCAGGGTTAGCACCGCAGCGCTGCAGCTTCGTGCAGGGTAGCGCCGTGGCGCTGGTTGGTAGCGCCTAGGCGCTCGACCAAGTGCTGCAACGCTACACCTCAGCGCCTAGGCGCTGATTCAGGGGTCTTCGAGCTTCAAGTTTAGGTGCTATTGCTTAATTTGGGTATTAGTACGTCGTTATGTCCAAGCTTAGTGACGGTTAGATTAGACGTTACGAAGTTTGAATATGAAACGTTGAATGATGGTTTAAGCGAGGTCTGTGTCCTCCATTGCTTGGGAAATGTTCATACTCCATATCAAGATTTTTCCGGGTGTTCGATGTCATGGTTTAGTATGTTGATTAAATATGGTCAAGTCCCGAGTGGTATAGAAAGCCATAAGTTATTTAATTACTTCGGTGGTGAGTTTGATTGGTATGGTTAAGTTATGGAATTTAAGTTGCTTGAATAATGTGTTAGCATGTATGTGCAGCAGTAGCCCAAGCGAGATCCAACAAAGCCCTCAGTGCTATGTAAGTATGTTCGACGTGCAAAAGAAAATGTTTTATGTTTTTGAGGTATGAGAATTGTCTTGTGACCAACTATGAAAGAGTTTAGAAGCCGGAGAACGTGTCCGGGGACCTCTCCACCCCAGTAAAGCATGACCGGGTTATGATCAGGATTGGGAAGCGGTAAAGCATGACCAGGGACCAATCCTACCGCTTCCCAATCCACCCGGTAAAGCATGACCGGGGATGTTATGTATGTGGCAGTGGACGTCCCTGCCAGCCCAGTACTGTGGTTTAGTTGATCAGGCGCAATATGTATGGGTCACTTGCTTTGAAACATATCTCTGCCCAAAATGATGATGATTATGTATGTTTAAGTATGTATGATGCAAGCTCGATTATGAAAGTTTATGAATTTATGGCACGTCTATGTTTATGTAATTATGTTCAGAGTTTAAGTACGTATTATGCTATTTTAAAATGCATGTGGATTTACTATGCATTACTTGATATTCTCAGTTTATACATGTTGTTAGGATCGATTAGGGGGTAATTGTTGAGCTACAATAGCTCGGTTCTTGAAACACCGATGAATTAAATCGAGTTTGGTGTTCAAACAATGCGGAATACACTCGAAATAATTCTTCGTAGAAACCGATTAAATATTTTGTAAAGGATTTAAAATATATGCAAGTTGAATGTAAAAATATTTTAGTTGAAGCATTTTATCAAACACTTTGTATGCAATATTTTGGTATTTAAAGAACACATAAAATGCTTCAACAATACATCTTTAAAAGCAATGAAAATGATAAGTAAATTCAGTAAACAAATAGACACGAATTTTTTTATGGATGTTCGAAGACTTCAAATGCTCATATGTCACCCCTTCTTCCCCTTGGGAAGGATCTACTAGAAGACTTTGATTTATACAACTCTTTGTACAAACCCACTCCGGAAGGACAGCACCCAACTACAACTCCTAGCACTCAAGATTGTAGGCAGCACCTCACAATCAGCATATTGTTTAATGTCTCATATGCAAAGACTACAAACACTTTGTTTTACGTCTTTGTGTGAAGACTCACTCAACTAATATTTGAATTTCAGCTCTCTTGTATATGTGTGAGTGATTGCATGAGAGGAATTTATCAGTTATAGTGTACATCTCAATTGTATCCTCACACAAGAGCTTGTGCTCTCAACTAGCTGATATATTCATGCTAACTTCCCATTATTTGAATCCTCTTCAAAAGCTCTTATTTGATCTACAAGATGTTGTATTTATAAGCTCCAACAATGTTATATACGTTAGACACAAGAATATGACCGTTTGGAAAGTTTCTGTACTGTTTCTGAAATTGCAACGGTCAAATTCGCCTTGCTGGACATTTTCCCTACTGGTCAACTCTGGTCAACTCAACTGGTCGTTCAGTTCAACTGGTCAGCAGCTGCTTCAGTTCAGTTGGTTCGCTGCTGGTCTGGTTCAGTTGGTCAGCAACTGGTTCAATTCAGCTGGTTAGCAGCTAGTTCAGTTCAGCTGGTGTGCTGAATTCATCCTAGCTGATTTCAGTTTGTGCAGAACTAGTAGCTTCATTGTCATCTATCAGCATCTTAAGCTTCGATTCAGACTTTGACTTCTGAAGATTATTTTTATATCATTGTCTTATCTTTCCAATGCATACTGAATCGCTTCATTTCGATGATTGAGCTGAGAGATATGACAAAAAAACCGCAGCTGCTCAAACCCAACTGATTGCTGTCTTTGTGTGATCAGTTACGATCGGTTACAATCAGTTTGACCTAGATAACATCCAAATTCGCCCAACTGACGTGAAATATGACTTGTTCCAAATTGAGTTTCTGATCAGTTCATTTGGCAGATTGTCATTTGAATCATTCAGCTGGGAGATATCATCAAAACACCGAAGCTCGCTAGAAATTCAGTTTGTGCAGAAATCAGTTTCAACTTGCTTCTTGTTTTAATAACTTCACACTTGAGTAAATATGTTAGAAACACAATAACAAGTTTTGTTAACATCAAAATCAAGATTGAGAACATGAAATGTTCCAACACAAGTTGAGTCTTTAGACTCACTAGACTTGATCGATGCAGGTGAGGACGAGTATGAAGAGGCGAGAGGCGGGGAGCAGTGAGTTGGCTCGGATTGTGCGGAGGACTAACCCGAGGACCGCTTAAGTTTCAAGAAATTTTTATGCATGTTGAACTCATTTACTCTGATTTTTATGAACTACTTCATGTCGTTGTTTAAACAAATACTTTTGCAAGCTAGTTTTGGTTGTGACTTGATGTCACGAAAATAGTTTGTACTCTTTTCATTTCAAATATTTAGACAAGCATTTTATTTGTATTTCATTTTCGAGAGTTTATTACTTATTTTAGAAAAAAAAAATTCTCAAATTTTAAACACTTTAAAGTACGGTACATTACAAATACAATGCCCCTATAAATACGAGATCAAAACCATCAAAAAACCAACGTGTGTGAAACACCAGAAACAGAAGAGGTGGAAAAACAAGAAGGACACGCATATTGCATATCAGCTTACAAGAAGCAAACAGCCTAGATTTGAGGGAACACTTCCACGTGTTATCAGATTTGATTAGAAGCACAATTCTCTCAGTGTGTGAGAATACTTTTTGTTGTGTTCATAGATCCGTTCTCATACACGCACACACAATCATTCACAAATACAGAGATTTGAGCTTATAGAATAGTTGAGTGAGTCTTGCACAAAGACAATAAACTTGTGTACGTAGTCTTTAACACACAGACGTTAAACAAGTGTTGGCTAGGTCTTTAGTTTAGACTAGATATCTTGTGTTCCTAACTGTTTAACTATTGTTTTAAAACTGATTTGATCAGTTCAGTTCTCACCATAACTGAACTGATACAAGCCAGAACTGATCTCCTTTGTTTTAGTTAATCAGTTGACAAAAGTTAAAAGCTTTAAAATGATCAGCTTTCTTAACGAAGAATTACTTCGAGTATTTTCTACTTGGTTTGAACACTAAAATCGATTTAATTCATCGGTGTTTATATTCTTAGAACACGAGCTGTTGCATCTCATTGAGAAATAGTGTTTGAATCACCAATTATGGTACCAATAACTGATCCATCAATTGGTATAAGAGCTAGCTTTTCTAATAAGGACATTTAAAAACTGATATTTTAAAATATGTTTCAAAATGGTATTTAAAATGGTTTTCAAAATCCCTTTAAAAATTTTATATGAGTTTACCGTGGGAAGAGAGAAGATTTTCTCGACTCCGTAATTTGTGTTGTTTTAGCAACTTGCAGGGTTTTGAGTCAAAGCTGACAGCAGAATAGCTTAACTCATCAGTGGATAAGATTTCAGTTGCCAGCCTACCAGTTCAGCTGATCAACAGACGAAACCCAACTACCAGATGAAATGTTGGATGATTAGGAGCTTAATCATCAATAATATACCGCCGCTTCATTGCCATATCAGATTAAAGTAGATGATCAATGCAGTTCAGCATCAGTTGAGTCCAGTTTGCATCAGATAAGACAAGTTAGCCAGCACAGAGATCAAGTCCAAGGCAATTAGCTGCGCTTCTGGCAAAGAAACTCAAGATCGATGCATCATTCCAATAATTCAAGGCAACCAGTTATTGGTATATTCAGTTCTATTATGTATAAACTGACTGATATTTGATGTTATTTAAAATATGCTATTGTAGTAGCAATTTTTAAATAAACATCATGTTTATCCAGTTATTTTCAATGTAACCGAACTGATATTTTCATACTTGTCGCCTAAACTGCTTGAATGTTAAATGCTGCTAAAACTTCTTTTTAAAATCGCTTAAACAATTATATTTTTAAGGGGAAGTTTTTAATTTAGTTTATGAGGGGGAGCTTTCTTACCCTCGAACTGAAAAATGTTTTTTAAAACTTTTTCATTCAGTTTTTGAGGGGGAGCTTTTCTTTTAAAATTTTTTTAAATATGTTATCCCTCGAACTGAAAATTGTTTTAAATCTTTCATTCAGTTCTTGAAGGGGAGTTCTTAATTGTTGTTATTTTATCACTCGAACTGAAATTTTCTTTTTATTTGCTAAATGTCTTTAAATGTTTTTGACTCTCACAAAAGGGGAGAATTGTTTGAAAAAATGTTTTTATTTTTAAATCGCTTTAATTGCTCAAGTTTTGTGACCATAAAAAAGGAGGAGATTGTTGGAACATTTCATGTTCGCAATCTTGATTTTGATCAAACTGAACCAGTCCAACTGAAGTATCAAAGAACAGTTCAACTAATTGATCAGTTGATAGGTGGTTCAGCAGATGACCTTCAGAAGCCCGGCCAGCTGATGAAGAGTTCAACTGGTGAAGAACCCAACTGACCAGTTCAACTGAATCAGTGAAATCAGTTCAACTGACGAGCGAACTGATTTCACCAAACCAGTTCAAAGAATAGTTCAACTGACCAGTTCAGAGCATTATTTAGGAATCGACCAGTTTGATGAACACGACGTTCTTATCTAATGGAATCTAGCTATGCACAACGGTATAAAAGCAATTGTACTATAAAAAGTACAATAATGAACGTTGCAGCAGAGCGTAAAGCCAAATTGTTCCAGAAAGGACAAAACAAATTTCGAGGAACAAATTCAAGTTGCAATGAACATATTTGATGAGTCTTGGTGTACGGATACACTGCCCTTATAAATACGAGATCAAGGCCATCAAGAAACCAACATGTGTGTGAAACACCAGAAACAGAAGAGGTGGAAAAACAAGAAGAGCACGCATATTGCATATCAGCTTACAAGAAGCAAGCAACCTAGATTTGAGGGAACACTTCAACGTGTTATCAGCTTATATTAGAAGCACAATTCTCTCAGTGTGTGAGAACACTTTCGTGTTGTGTTCATAGATCAGTTCTCACACACGCACACACAATCACTCACAAATACAGAGGGTTAATCTTATGGAATAGTTGAGTGAGTTTTGCACAAAGACAACAAACTTGTGTATGTAGTCATTAACTCACAGACGTTAAACAAGTGTTGGATGGAAGGTGCTGCCTTCAGTATAGACTAGGAGTTCAGTATAGGCAGTAGGGTAAGTCCTAAGCTGAGTGGGTTTGTACAAGGAGTTGTATAAATCAAAGTCTTCTAGTAGATCCTTCCGAGGTGAAGAAGGGATGACGTAGGAGCAGTTGAAGTCTCCGAATATCCATAAACATATCTTGTGTTCCTAACTATTTAACTATTATTTTAAAACTGATTTGATCAGTTCAGCTGATATCAGTTCAGTTCTCACCATAACTGAATTGATACAAGCCAGAACTGATGCCTCCTTGTTTCAGTTAATCAGTTAAAACAAGTAAAAGCTTTAAACTGATCAGCTTTCTTAACGAAGGATTATTTCATATATTTTTCTCTTGGTTTGAACACCAAACTCGATTTAATTCATCCGTGTTTACATTCATAGAACACGAGCTATTGTAGCTCATTGAGAAATTGTGTTTGAAGCACCAGTTATGGTGCCAAGAACCAATCCATCAAACCTCGTACAGACAAAGGTATATCTAAGGTTGGTAATAATGAATTTGCACTTTCTCAATTTCAGGTATATCAATAGAATCGAGAGATATTGAAAACTAGAATAGATATTAACCCATCGACAATTCATGTTGATGTAGCAAGAATTTCAGGATTACCTAAGTGGATCCAAGAAGCTTTTCATGAAACATGGGCCAACAAAGACTATTTGTCCAAAGGAGACATTCTCGAGCTATACTTTTTCAGTACAACACTTCCTGGAAATGGATCACACGAAGCCTTTCAGAACCAGCTGGAAAAGGCTCATATGAAGCCTTTCATTTTATCAAAATAAGGAGGCCAGATATGAATGTTCAAAAATTTATCAAGGATCCTCCAATAGAAAAAACGCTCGTTGTTGTTTCAATAACTGAAAATTACATCTTTACTATAAGATCATGGAGTCAATGTGTCTGTCTAACCAAGATGGACAACATCAAGTTTCTATCTAAGTTTTATCATAATTTTTTAAATGGATCTTTTCTGTGAAATACTATGATAGGAAAAACAATAAATTTTGCATAAGACCTATTTGAAAAGAAAAGTAATCATCTGTGGAATAGCAAGCTGACATAGAGCAAAGAAACTCGCTGGAATTTCTGTAATTGGCTCATGTGGGAAGATGGTCAGAAAGTAACTGCCCAAAATATCTGAACCAAGAAAGGCTAGAATTCGGGAAAAGTTTTCGGCCAAGATCTAACCGAAAGCATAATGCAGAGACAAATCCAATGGTGAAGGACCACATAAAAAATAATTTGTTCGGGGACCATACAAAACCAGAATATTCCCCGACAAAGATAAAGCAGACATGTGATCCAACTACTCCATTGGTAGAAGATGTACCACCACTAAAAGACGATTCCACTAACCAGTAGAAAGATAGACAAGAAGATAATCCACCAACTAGTGGTTGAAGGGACCACCACACACAAGATGCTGTCGGCCATAACTGGCAAAATCATTCACAATATTTGAAGTCAGAATTTCAAATCCACCAAAATTTCTATAAATACCAAGGCAAAGGAAGATAAAAACATCATTCAACCTCTTCATTTTCTTCCAAATAAATTGTAATATTTCTCTTTATTAATTTATGTGTTGTATTCCGACTACTGTAAGTAGCTAAACAAGTTTCTCCTCATCTACATAATGTTAATATGTAATAATTGTTTGTATGTTTGAATAAAATGACCAAAGCTTATTGCCCCTCTTATGTATTATTTTTAAAATGAACTATTTTACTATACACATTGAGGTAAGAAAAGAAACAGGCATGTGTTAGGTGTTGTTGAGGGAATCTACATCAAGAACCATTTGTTGCGACTACGTGGTTAGTCTGTGAGGAGCAGTATGTAAAATCTGGTGGTTACAACTCGACGGCACTCCGGTCAAATAGGTATGTTGGGTCATCGCTTTCTCGCACCCAAGACGCAGCGGAAGTTTAAAATTTTTTTTCTTGGGCGTCGTGTGTTTAGAAACATTCATAGGGTGTTTAGAATTATACATTTGCGTTCTTAACGCTTGGACTCCAAACTATTCCGATTTTTACGCGAAGATAGTCCTTATTGTAAATCCCTACGAACGGCTCTTCTCCTTTGATCGCCTAATTAGGTCCACGATCAGATACTGTTTTCCTCGTTTGGTTTGCACTAGAAAATCCAAACGGTTTATGCGTTGAGATTGTAGCCTCCGAATTTTAAAAATTCGGAGACGGTGCAAAGGAGTCGGCGCGGCGATGGAAGGACACAAGGTAGCCGAAAATTTCTTCACAAGAAACTCATGGTGGCCGAAAGTTTCAAGGAGAAAAATTGGAGAGGATTTTTGAATAATCTTATTTATTCTTAATCCATAATTAGCCTAATAATTATTGATTCTTACTCAATAATTTAAGCAAATCCAATAAGCAGATTTGCTTATTTGGGCAAAATTTTCTTCACAAAATTGATGATGGCCGTGTGTTTCTTGTCAAGGAAAGGAGAGATTTTGTTTTGTTTTGTGTGCAAAAATTTAGGTTTGTATTAAGAGTCCTAGTGGTGTATATATAGAGTGAGACTCTTAATCTAATTAGGAGTTATTCTCCCACAAGAACTCTAATAATTTCATTATATTTAAACACCCATATAATTAACATATAATGTATTTATTAACCTTTAATTTAATAATACATGATATAATAATATCATATACACATATTTTATATCATCATATAAAATATATACATGTATATGTGTATTAAATTAAATAACTATTATTTAATTTATAAACTAACTCCTTAGTTAATTTAATTCTAGACTCCTCTAGAATATTTATGGTAATTTATACATGTTAGTAGTCAGCACTACTAGTACCAAGATTTAATTAGTAAATTCCAAATCTACTAAATAAATGATTCCGAACACATTATAACCCGGATCGAAGATCCGAGAGCGTTGATGACCCAATGACACAAATCTTGTTCATATAATGAAAAGCGAAAATTTCGAAGATCAAAATTTTCATTTACCAACTTTATTAGCTACCAGTTTTAGTGAACTCCTTCACAAAATAGGCAGTTTCACTCTCCTTCCTTATTTAGCAATCATGCCAACTTCCATTTCTTCCATCCTATGAAATCAGCTCATAAACTCCTTTTATAAGCTTCTTGTTTGATCTCCATCAAACTATAGTCGCCGAATTCCAACTCTTTGAAATTTGACTATCTCAACGGGAACACAGAATCTAATACTTGTGTGACCCTCAATAGTATAGGGATACAACTAGCCGTGAGTTCACATCTCAATGTGATTCAGAATAATATTTATTCTTATTCTGGTTTTCCCTAGTTAACCCCATTCTTTTCATCAACTTCTTGATCAAGAATGTCAGAACTCATTTCTGAGTGCACCCATCGGATCATGATAAGAGGGTCTAGTAGCATCAACTCATGATCCCCTAGGTATCACTGATAGTGCCTGCAAAAACCTTTAGTTATGCTTAGCGTACAATACGGTCCCTTCAACACATATATCCCGATCGAATCTGCAACCATTGGTATATCGAGAGTTGTATATGAATTCGATAATGATGCGATTTATCTTTGAGTATTAATAGTGGCATGGTATGTGAAACTAAGAAAACACCTTTCCCTAAAGCACATTTCTTGCTCTGGCCAGAGACTCCTTGCACTATTAACTCATCAGATCGCATAGGATATCTTAACCCTAAGGCGAACGGTGAATTCCCGGCCACAATGTATTTGCTAATACATATTTCGAAATTACACCCAACCTCGCCACCTGATGACCCTCGATGGAGTCGGTAAACGGATCAAAGTGCATGCTAGTACGTATAGCCCTTACATTGTCCCGGGTCAAAGGACTAATAGTGTACAACCATAACTGCGGACTATTCCACTCGATAAGTGGGAACCACTTGGATAGTCCGATGGAGGGTTGTTTAGTGCATCATCATATGATCACACATATGTGTGAATGGACATCTCCATGCCCTTGCCAATGAAACATGGTGTTTACATCACAGATGCTAGTCTCAAGCTCGAGCGAACTTTATCCTTGTTTTAGGCGGCTGAATCGACTAGGAACCTGTTTAGAATATACGGTACACTTTCTAATGAGTTTAATGATCTTACGTTGCCACGCAGGCCTCATGGTACTTATTGTCTATTCAAGGACTTTATCTATGCAGCTTGCATGGGTATACAAATAAAGTATAATGTCACAATCGAATGAAATCGTAAAATATTATTAAAATAAAGATTATTTTACATTAGATTCAATAAAGCCCGAACCACAAGTTGGCTTGCCGGACATCTACTTTAACAAGGTAAACTATTCAATTTATTTTACGGAACAATGATTGACAATGTAAACAAAATCAATCATCTGAAACACGGTATATAGGCTGAAAATCTTTCGTAGCCATATGTCTTTGGACAATATATATTTAAGAACAATCTCGATAGATATAACAACGTCACGTACCATAATTATGAAATTTGAGGGTAATTTTGGAAAATTTAAATGATCATATAGAGTTCAAACAAATATTTGAACGAGTAGAGAATGAGGAAAAAGTTATGTAAGAGGAGGCAGAGATATTGTAAGTTTACACGGTCATCAATAATAGACAGGAGTTCATTGCGTTTCCCAAAGTCTACACCGGCACACAAAAAGTCTTTGTTATAACATTATTCTTATTCACTTTTTCTTAACTTCATTTAAATTCTAACACATTTAAATGCGAAATCATGATATCATAATTATTTCTCATTTAACTTCTTCATTCTCATTTTATCTTTATGGACGATAATTCTCCAAAAATTCGGGTAAGGCCATACACTAAGTCGTCCCTTCCGAGGTTACGATGGACGCCGGAACTTCATCACCTCTTCCTCGAAGCAGTTCAAAATCTTGGTGGCAAATACAGTGAGTTGATTAATTTGGAAAAATAACTGTTCGGCTCTATTAATTAGTTCAAATATGTATATAGTTAAATATTCTAAGTTTGTAAATTTTTATTTTGTGTTCATGATTTTACAGAAGCAACTCCGAAGCAGATTATGCAGATGATGGGGGTCAAAGGGCTCAAAATTTNTTCAGTTAGTTTAACTTAATCAATCTTGTTTTATTTTTATAATTCAATTGATCAATTAAAGAATAATATACGATTAGCTTCGAAGTATATACCATATTTTTCAGTTAATTAGGGCTTTGAAATATTAATATATTTTAAAAAAAGTTATATATATGGGCCAAATATCAGAAATGATATGAAGTGATCTTTCGGGAAAATTTGGTTTCTGTGGAGGGAGCTTTATTATATTTAACATTAAATTTAATGTATTTTTTTTTTCAATTGAATACTTGAAAATTCTTTATTTTTTGGATTGCCATCCGTATTTTTATTCTTAAAATTACATTTATGGGAAAACTTTGGAATAAATAAAATAAGATTTTGCCTTTAAAATATATTAAATATGATATCCCAAATAATTACGAAACCAACTCAAGAAAGTAAGATGCTATCTTTGGGAATATTCAACCTACTATACCTAGGATTAGAGTGTTTTTTTTTTATTGTCAATTAATCAAATATAATTTAAATCTATGATCTAATGTAATTATGTCGGATGACATGTTTTAAGATATTAATTATAATGCATTCATCACTAATTAATAGCTATGTTAGGCTTGCTTTTAACCTAGTTGTCCTATGTTTATATAAGTAATAATATTAAGGAACACACAAAATTAACGAGGATTAACTACATACATGTAATTTGAAATTAATTGAATATAAATCTATATAATTGCATGCATGTAACGTATTCTTTGATATTTTAAAACTATTTTAAAGGCGTAGAGCCGTGAGTTTACTAGTGGATTCAGTGTGTGTGTTTATATATA